>NC_089507.1:2597385-2756945 GCF_036850995.1 Saccopteryx leptura
AGTGCTGGGGGGCCCCCCCTGGGGGTGGGCGTGGCAAGGGGCGGCTCCTACCTTACCCCACCAGTAGTGCTGGGGGGCCCCCCCTGGGGGTGGGCGTGGCAAGGGGCGGCTCCTACCTTACCCCACCAGTAGTGCTGGGGGGCCCCCCCTGGGGGTGGGCGTGGCAAGGGGCGGTTCCTACCTTACCCCACCAGTAGTGCTGGGGGGGCCCCCCCTGGGGGTGGGCGTGGCAAGGGGCGGCTCCTACCTTACCCCACCAGTACGTGCAGGCGCCCCCCTGGGGCGGGCGAGGGCAAAGGTAGGCGAGCTCCTACCTTACCCCACCACGTTAGTGCGGGGGCCCCCCCCCGGGGGGTGGGCGTGGCAAGGGGCGGCTCCTACCTTACCCCACCAGTAGTGCGGGGGGGCCCCCCTGGGGGCGGGCGTGGCAAGGGGCGGCTCCTACCTTACCCCACCAGTAGTGCGGGACCCCCCCTGGGGGCGGGCGTGGCAAGGGGCGGCTCCTACCTTACCCCACCAGTAGTGCGGGACCCCCCCTGGGGGCGGGCGTGGCAAGGGGCGGCTCCTACCTTACCCCACCAGTAGTGCAGGGCCCCCCTGGGGGTGGGCGTGGCAAGGGGCGGCTCCTACCTTACCCCACCAGTAGTGCGGGGCCCCCCCTGGGGGTGGGCGTGGCAAGGGGCGGCTCCTACCTTACCCCACCAGTAGTGCGGGGCCCCCCCTGGGGGTGGGCGTGGCAAGGGGCGGTTCCTACCTTACCCCACCAGTAGTGCTGGGGGGCCCCCCCTGGGGGTGGGCGTGGCAAGGGGCGGCTCCTACCTTACCCCACCAGTAGTGCAGGGCCCCCCTGGGGGTGGGCGTGGCAAGGGGCGGCTCCTACCTTACCCCACCAGTAGTGCGGGGGCCCCCCCCTGGGGGTGGGCGTGGCAAGGGGCGGCTCCTACCTTACCCCACCAGTAGTGCTGGGGGATGCTGATGTGGTCCGTGCGGGCCCCCCGGGACGCAACTAGGCGGTAGAACTCGGAGGTCAGGTCGGGGAAGTTGCGGTTCAAGTCCAGGTTCTGCGCGTTCTGCCGTCCGCTCGTCCACCCGTTGTAGCCGGCACCCTGAAACACCGGCCACCCGCAGCCGGAGGTCAGCGCGCCCGCCCTGCTCCTCCCGGGAGGTGAGAGCCGAAACCGGGGCTGTGCTTTCCCTGGGGCTTTACGTGATGACCTGGGGAGGACGTCCACCCTTGACCTCCTCTGCCGGCTCTCTGGCCCTGGCCCTGGCCCTGGCCTGCCCGCCCTGCCTCCACGCTGACCCCCCACCCTCAGAGCCTGGCGCTGGCTGCCCCCCCCTGCCTGGAGTGTCCCCCTCCTCCCTGACTGCTCGCGCCAGCGGATGACGAGTGAGTGACTGGGGTGTGGGGGGCACGGCCCACACAGCACCGCCTCAGGCAGGGCGCTCACCTCGGCGGCGGCCACCTCGTAGCCGTCAGGGTTCATGGAGGGCAGCAGGTGGACGCGGGTGGTGTTGAGCAGGCGCTGGACCCGGGGGCTGCCCTGCAGGTACTCGGCGCACAGGTACTGCGCCAGGTAGATGAGCATCTCCCGCCCCGCCACCTCGTTGCCGTGGATGTTGCCGATGAGCTTGACCTCGGGCTCCACTGCGGGGGAGACAGGGTGACCCGGGGGTCGTCTCAGAGCCCCGGGCTCTCCACAGCCCGAGAGGGTCCCCTGCGGCAGGGCTGCCCAGATGTTCTGGGGCCTACTCACACTTGCTGCGGCCCCAGTGTCTCCGGGGCTAATGAGGTCTTGTTATTGAGCTCATTTGGTATTTTCAGCCATAATTAGCAGCACGAAGCATCGAGGAGGTTACTTAACAATACAGAGCATCAGCCCTGGCCGGTTGGCTCAGTGGGAGAGCATTGGACTGGCGTGTGAAAGTCCCGGGTTCGATTCCCGGCCAGGGCACACAGGAGAAGCACCCATCTGCTTCTCCACCCCTCCCCCTCTCCTTCCTCTCTGTCTCTCTCTTCCCCTCCCGCAGCCAAGGCTCCATTGGAGCAAAGTTGGCCCGGGCACTGAGGGTGGCTCCATGGCCTCTGCCTCAGGCACTAGAGTGGCTCTGGTCGCAACAGAGCAATGCCCCAGATAGGCAGAGCATCGCCCCCTGGTGGGCATGCCGGGTGGATCCCAGTCGGGTGGATGCGGGAGTCTGTCTGCCTCCGTTTCTCACTTCAGGAAAAAGAAAACAAAAAACAATATATGGCATCACTGATCTGTGCAGTTTTTACTGAAAGCCATGCTTCATGTTTGTGTAATAAGTTAAGGTATATGTTCATGCTTACGTGAGAAGGCAGACAGCCAACAAAGGAATGAATGGAAGGAAAAAAGGAAGGAAAGAAGGATGGAGGGTGGTGGATAGATGATGGGTGGGTGGGTGGACAGATGACGGATGGGTGAGTGGA
The DNA here is from genome assembly GCF_036850995.1 of Saccopteryx leptura. Taxonomy (NCBI): domain Eukaryota; kingdom Metazoa; phylum Chordata; class Mammalia; order Chiroptera; family Emballonuridae; genus Saccopteryx; species Saccopteryx leptura. Next base: position 2,599,838 of record NC_089507.1, read on the forward strand.
TGAATTCTGGGGAAAGTGGACCAGGAGCCTGGCCGCCTCACTATTCATGTGACCTCGGGCAAGGCACTTCCCTCAGAGCCTCACACGACTCATCTAAAACATGGCGCCTCTCTCTCCCTGGCTGTGTGCAGCCCAAGGACTTGGCAGCAGTGGGAGCCAACCCTCGTGTCCATCCCGAATCGGAGGATGTAAAGGACCCTGAGGCTCCCCCCACAGTCCCTCCCCTGGGCCCCCTGCACAGGGGGACCTCCCCCACACGCTCCAAAGTTGCAGGCCCACCCGCGCGAGCCCACCACCAAACCAGCCCGGGGGCTGGGAGGCAGGGTGGGCCCCGGAGACCGAGAAGCTGGGTGAGCTCTGACCCTGGCCGGAGACCGGGCTTCGGGCTCAGGATGTCCACGCTGCCTAAGGCAGCAGGATAAGAACTGGGCTGAGGTGGGCAGTCCAGCAAAGGGGCCGGAGCTGCTTCACTAAATGGGGTGGATTTCTACAGCAGCTTACAAGGACCAAGGGTTGAATGGGGTCTGCTTCTAGATCGACCCTGGCCGATGCACACGGTCACGGGGACAGACAAGGCAGGGGATGAGGCCGGGGAAGGACTGGGACCCTCACTCACCAATCCCCCCACACACACACATACACAGGAAGCAGGCTGCCCAGCCAGGGGGCAGAGACTTTGCTACAACCTCCTGGACCTTGGGCCAGACCCCCAGCCTCGGCCCCAGAGCCCACTGCCGCGTCCTAGGCCTCGGCCTAGCCCTGAAATTCAGTCCCACGGTCATGCGTCCAGCGCCCACCCTCCCGGCCTGAGCGGGCCCTTCCTCAACCACGGCGGGCGTGGACGGTGACCGCAGTGACGTCCGGCTTTGCCTTGAAAGAGCAAAGCTCTACGGGGACAATGAAATGTGGCCTTTCCCGGGCGGCTGGCTCTCCCTTGTCTCCAAACAGGGCCCCTCCGTCCGAGACGAGTGAAAACGGACGTGGGTTATGAAAAGGGAGAAGGGGCTTTGTTCCTACGTTCTCTGACATGTCGCGCTCGGCAAGCAGCTTAGAGGAGCCAGGACTGGGTGCCGCACCCACCTGCCCAGGGTCTGGGCACCGGGGCAAGGTTGCCAAGGGACATGGTACACTCTGCGGTGACGTGTCCCCCCGTGGACGCACACAGGCCACGGCTCTGCAGCCCTGGCGAGCCCTTGACTTCACTTCTCCCTGGCGGCGCAGCCCCCGTTCCCGGGGCTGTGCGCCCTGCGTCCCACGTCCCCCTGGGCTCCCAGTCCTCACTAAGTGGTTCCACGTGGCCTGTGGGGTGTGGCCGTTCACCCAGTGTAGCAAGCAGACCCTTGATGCCTCTGCCCCGCCACCCTGTCCCCCTAACATTGGGGGCTTTGATTAGACTCCAGGACCCCGGCTATTGCACCCCAAGGCCAAGCAGGTCCAAGGTTCGTCCCCGGAAGCGGGCCCACGCCCAGGCCTCTCACTGAGGCGCCCGGCAGTGCCCAGCCGTGGCTTACTCAGCTCGTGCTGGCCGGGCCGGCTGGAGAACTCGATGACCAGTAGGTCCCGGCCGTCGAAGCTGCGCCCAATGCTGTAGGTCCTGGCGATGTGGGGGCAGCGGGCCGCCGTCCGCCTCAGCACGCGCGCCATCTGGGCGTAGGAGTGGTGGGTGAAGTCGATGAAGGTCGGAGGCAGGCCCGAGGGCAGCGTGTCCTCCACGTCCAGGCCGCCTGGAGCCAGGGCAGGGGGGGTGCCAGGTCAGCCCGGGCCGGCTGACCCACTCACTGCAAGCTGCTCTGTCTGCCCTCACCCACCTCCCCTCGGACCCTGACCGCTCCACACCCTCAACCCCCACCAACCCACTTTGGCTGATCTGTGTCTGTTTTAAATTAAAAGCCCCTCTATAATACTTGATTGATACCACAGCTAATAGCAGCACCCAGCATGTATAAAGCAACCTCGTTCCTTATGCGACCCTGCAGAAAAGTAACACGTTACTGCTTCAGATCGTGCACGGACCAGCAGGATTCGGAGGAAAAGACAGACCTACAGAAGCCTCAAGCCTGCCCTTCGGCCTGTACCCTCCGACTGCGCTTCCTGTTTCCCGGGAGCACCTGCCGTGACCCCGTGCTGACGCGGGGGGTCCCTATCTGCCCTGTTTCCTCAGCCAGGTGGAAACAGGTTCAGCACCTGCGGGTCAGGGAGCACCAGCTCTGAGGGGCTCCTGCCAGCTCACAGTCCAGTCCCTGGAGGCTCCAGACGGCTGCTGCTCCTGCCAGCAGGACAGTGAGCATGCCCGGGGGGCGGGGGGCAGAGGGGGACACTCACTCCATACTTCTAAAGGTTTCTTTAAGAGAAGTTCCTGGGTCCAGGTCAGGGGGACCACCGCTGGCCGGCTCTCCCATCCTGCCGCCGGAGCACAGACCCGGCGGGTGGCCCTGGCTACTCCCTGCCTGCCCCGTCCCCATGCCGGGGCCTCAGCGTGACTAAGCAGGTCCCTGCAGGCTGGTCCCGGGGGAGGGGGGGGGGCATGAACAGTTAATCCTCTCCCAAAGTGTCTCACTTGACCTGTGGTTTTGTCTGTGCTCAGAATGGTTTTCGAGGAGGGAGGAAACAGACAGAACCGGCAATTTGCTGGCGAAGTTGCCCAAAATAATCTCTTTCAAGCCAAGTCCACGGGCTTTCCCAGGGTGGGTGGGCAGGCGGGCGGGCGGGCCTGACCCACAGAGAGTCTGGCTTCCTTCCTCTGCGTCCCTGCCACAATGCCTCCTGCCTCCACATAAACAGTGTGCTGTCCACAGACCCCGGCGTCCGCACGGCAGCCCCCGGAGTGGCGGGACCCCCACCGCAGTCAGCTCCAGGGTCAGCCCTGAGCCCCGCACACAGCCAGGGAGCGGCAGAACGGGGGCCCAGGCTCGCGGGGGCCGGGGCTCCATCCTGGGCGTCCCAGCATGCACCAGGCTCGCAGCAGGTGCTCACAGCTGTTTGGTGAAGGCACAGTCCAGTCTGTGCAGCCCGGTTCACCACCGCCACCATCTGCCTCCCCAGGGCTCCCCTCTGCCATCTGTACAATGGGGGTGACTACCTTCAGGGTTGCTGTGGGGTGTAGACGAGACCCACACACGGCACCCAGCCCCAGATCGTGGGAACCTCACCGTCAGCTTTGTGATGTGACTACACAAGAGGCCAGAAGCAGATGTCCTGCACTGTCCAGTGTCACACACTGGCCACAGATGGCTATTTATACTTAAGCTTAAATTCATTCAAATCAAATCAAATAAAAACTCTGATGCTCAGTGGCACTAGCCACATTCCCCAGTGTGACTAGCGGCATCTGCCTGGGACAGCACAAGAAGGACATTCACCGTAGCAGAAAGCTGTTAGCTGGCCACCACAGATGGCCCCTGTGACCCTGGAGGGTGGGCAGTCATAGAGCCTGTCCTCCAGACTGCCCTGGAAAACCCAGCAGGGAGCACAGCAAGCTTGGGGTGAAAGGCGTGGAGAGGCACTTGGCTTAGCCTCATGAAGAAGTTTTCTTACCCCCTCCCCTGGCACCACCGCCGAGAAGTCCTCCAGGACTTCCTTGCATATCTCATCTCCCAAGATGAGTGGCTCAGCACCATCAAAGGGCTGCCCACTGCACCTCTGCTGCTTTGTCCACACAAGGAACCAAAGCCCATCCCTCTGCAGATGTTCTCACAGCGAGCGACCTTGAGCCCACCGGGCCCCATAGACCCCGCTTTTATGGGTCCGGCTGCTGGGCAGTATCCCACGTATGATCTTTCAGGGCCGGCCGTAGGCAATGACAGGCTTTGGCTCGCAGATCTCACACGAGGTCATGCCCTCCCCACACCAGCCTGGGGTAAGCCGGTGCACCGCAGTGTCCTGAGGGCTGTGGGCAGGGACCCCGGCTCCCCGCTCCGACTCAGCCGTCCCGTTGGGCCCCCCCGACGGCCCGGCCCGGCCCCGCTGAACCCCAGAGCCCCCTCCGCTCACCGCGCAGCTTCTCCAGGGGGTCGTGGCAGCCTTCCTCCTCGCCCCCGAAGTAGCGGCCGCAGTCGAGGAAGTAGGGCCAGGCCATGTCGATGGCGTCGAAGGCGGGCTGGCAGGCGGCCCTGAGCGCCTGGCACACGCGCCGGCAGGGCCTGCGCACCCGGCCGCCCTCGCAGCGGGGGGCCAGCACGGCGCAGCCCAGCAGGCGCAGGTCGGGGTTGCACTGGCCCTCCAGGAGGTGGTGCAGCACGCTCAGCAGGATGTACTCGGAGCTGGCCTCCACCGCCTCCCGGGACCGGTGCTCCAGCGGGGTGGGGAAGGCCGTCCGGTTGTAGGCGGCGTCGCTGCAGGTCCTGAGCGGCAGGTCCACACACGTGGCTGGGGGACGAGGGGCCAGGTCAGTCCCTCCCGTGGGGACCCGCGGGGACCCACACTGTCATCTGTCAGACACTTCCTGAAGGCCTGCTGTGCCCCAGCCGACCCGCCCAGGCTCAGGGCCTGCAGGGAGGGGGCCCTCAGACTGGGCGGGGCCGAGGCTGGAACAAGGGCTGCTTCCCGGGCAACCGGGGCCGGTGGGAGGACCGGAGAAGGCTCCTGACACTGACCGGGCTCAACTGCTCACTTGTGGGTGAACCAGGCGGGTCGCCCTGGGCCTCAGCTCCCACATCTGTGAAATGGGAGCAGGAATGCCAGCTTTGCCCAGGGTTTGCAACATTAGGGCATGTCACTGACTGCCATATTGGGAAAAGATTTTCCTGCCATTCTTTTATTAATTCAGTGAGAGGAGGAAAGGCAGAGAGAGACTCCCACATGCACTCTGACCAGGATCCACCCAGCAAGCCCACTAGGGGACGATGCTCTATCCATCTGGGACATTGCTCAGCAATGGAGCTCTTCTTAGTGCCTGAGGCAGAGGTCATAGAGCCATCCTCAGCACCTGGGGCCAACTCACTCCAGTTGAGCCATGGCTGCAGGAGGGGGAGGGAGGGAGAGAGAGAGAGAGAGAAGCAAGAGGGGGAGGGGTAGAGAAACAGGTGCTTCTCCTGTGTGTCCTGACTGGAAATCAAACCCAGGATATCCACATACTAGGCTGATGCTCTAGCACTGAGCCAACCAGCCAGGGCCACTTTTCCTGCTTTAAAAATAAAAAGAAGTCTAGTCCCTCCACTTGGAATAGAGCAGACACCCAATCTGGCAGGAGAAGACTTGAAGAAATGTCTGTCTGCTTCTGAGCCCCTCAGACACATCAGATCCCACACGGCCTTCAAAACCGTGCGTGGGCACAGCATCTCCTTCCGCACTTGGGGAGGGAGGAAGAAATCAGAGCCCAGAGAGGAGAAGGGGCTCCAGCCCAGGTTCCAGCAGGTGCCGGCACAAGGCCGAGAGCCTGGGAACACGGGGGCTGAAGAGCACCCCCCCCCACGGCTGAACCCCAGCGTGTGGAGCCCACCTCCGAGGTGGCACGGGGGGCGGAGGAGCAGGCAGGAAGGGGGGACCGCTCTGCAGGAACCGGGCCTGTCCAGAGGCCCAGGGCAAAGAGGGGGGTCCTTCCTTGTTCATTTTGTCTCATTTCTAGCTGCTTAAGAAGCAATCTGGATTTGATTAATGGGCCACACTATCCATTACCCTTCAGAACCATGGGTTCAGCTCTTTAAAATGCTTTGATAGCCTGACCTGTGGTGGCGCAGTGGATAAAGCATCGACCTGGAACACTGAGGTCGCCGGTTCAAAACCCTGGGCTTGCCTGGTCAAGGCACATATGGGAGTTGATGCTTCCTGCTCCTCCCTCCTTTCTCTCTCTTTCTCCTTTCTGTTTCTCTTCTCCAAAAATGAATAAATAAAAAAATAACTTATAAAATGCTTTGATAGTTGGGGGGAGGAATGTCTGCATCACACTCCCATATACAGAAACAAGGGCAGGCCACGTACGTACCACTGTCAGAGGCCGGCGACTGGTGGCAGCCACCTGCAGAGAGAGAGAGCCAGCGCTGTGAGAGAGCCCTGCTGTCATTGTCCCCCGACGCGGGCTGACACTCGCCGGGCACCCCGCCCCGCACGGGCCCTCGGCGGGCTTTGTCTCACTCGGTCCTCACAGCGACCTCTGAGGTCCACGCGGCCGGGCTCCCCCACCGCGAGGGAATGGAGCCCCCGTGTCACGGAGGTCACGTGACTCCACGCAGAGAGGATGGCCAGAGAGTGGGGGGCTCTCCACAGCCCAGAGCCCCGCCCCCACGTGCGCCAGCTGCCCGCCCGGGCACAGACACTTCCACCACGCCAGCCTCCCGCCGTGGAGCAGCGCCTTCTCGTAGAGTTCCTGGACATGGACGAGCAGCCAGCCCTCGGAGCCTGGACGGGGGGCTCCGCCCGTCCATCACGGACCCTGACCTCATGTTATTCAAAGTCACCCGGCCTCGGGGATGCCGGCTCCCTGCCCTCCAAGACTTTCTGCAAGTGTGGTGTTCCTCTGTCTCCCGGGTGGGGGACCCTCTTCACAGAGAGAAACATGCAGAACTGTCCTTGCCATTATGGCTCAAGGTCCCCCCGCGAGGCCCAGGCACGTGGACCCGACAGGCTTGGGGTGCTATTGGGGAGGCCGAGAACACCAACCACAAACAGTGTCACCTGCAAGGTCGCCGTCAGAGCAGGTCTGTGAGCACCAGAGGGAGGACTGATGGAGAGAGATTTAAGCCCAGCCAGGAGTCCCGGGGGGTGGGGGGGCAAGAACAGGAGGACACAGGAAAGGAAAAGATGTGGAAGAGGGAGGAAGGCTACAACCACAGGGAGAAGGCCCCGATCTAATCCTGTAACCTCCCCCACACCCTGACCCTCATCCAGGCCCAGACCCCGAGTCTGGGAAGGGTGGGTTTCACCTTAAAATCCTGAGGTCGGCCCTGGCCAGTTGGCTCAGTGGTAGAGCGTCGGCCTGGCGTGCAAGGGGTCCCGGGTTCGATTCCCGGCCAGGGCACACAGGAGAAGCGCCCATCTGCTTCTCCACCCCTCCCCTCTCCTTCCTCTCTGTCTCTCTCTTCCCCTCCCGCAGCGAGGCTCCATTGGAGCAAAGATGGCCCGGGCACTGGGGATGGCTCCTTGGCCTCTGCCCCAGGCACTAGAGTGGCTCTGGTCACGGCAGAGCGACGCCCCGGATGGGCAGAGCATCGCCCCCTGGTGGGCGTGCCAGGTGGATCCCGGTCGGGCGCATGCGGGAGTCTGTCTGACTGTCTCTCCCCGTTTCCAGCTTCAGAAAAATACAAAAAAAAAAAAAAAATCCTGAGGTCACCATAACCTGCCTGCGCACAGGCGAGGCCCCAGTGGAGGAGGCGCAGGAGGGCGGGCGCTGGTCCTTCAGGAACTGAGAACAGGGTTCCCCACAGGGACCGGGCAGCTACCGTCCCTGAGCCCGACGTGGTGGCCCAGCTCCCGTGGGACGAGGGTCTTAGGGGAGCCTCTCACCACCAGGTGCTCGTGTGATTCCCCTCCTGACTGGTCACAAAGACAGCCACACTCGGTGACACGGCCGTCTGCAGGAGGCCTGCGGGGACAGGCCTGCAGCCCCGGGACCACCTCCCTCCTTGTCCACGTCATGTGGTAAGAAAACTTCGTTGTGAGCCGCGAGGCAGCGTAAGGCAGGGCAGGATGCCCGGCGCCAGTGCCAGCGCCAGGCGGGTCCGACCCCGCCCGTCACAGCAGGGAGGCCGACCAGGGAGCTGCGCTCTGTGGCTCCGTTTCCCCCACCTTAGCTGGGTTTTGTTGCCACCACTTTGCGGGAACAATGGGAGGGTTCTCCGAGACATCCCACACTCTGCAACGGGCTCGGGGTAGATGCCCCAAGAGCAACGGCGCACACACCTGCCCCCTCAAAGCCACCGGGTGCCCCCACCAGCGACTGGGTGCATGGATTGGAGCAGGTTTGACAAGGGGGTCCCTCCTCAAGTCCCATGGCTTCAAGTCGCCTCGATTTATGGATGGGAAAACTGACATTGGACGATTACCTGCCTCTGTGCCTCAGTTTCCCCATCTGTAGTATAGGGAGAATGAGAGTGCACACGGTTGTTGGGGACCCTGGGCTCATGGCCACATCGCCCCACAATCTTTGCCTCCATGTCCTTCCTGGTTGTGCCTGTGTCCAAATTACCTTGTTCTTATAAGGACATCGGCCATCGGATTCAGGGTCCACCCTAAGCCAGTGTGACTTCATTTTAATCTGACTGTGTCTGCAAGGACTGTTTCCCAATAAAGTCACAGTCACGGGTACCAGGGGTTTCGATGTCAGCACATCTTCCAGAGGACACGATCCAACCCGAAACGAGAGGCAGGTGACAACGTGCATTTGTCTTGAGGGCTCAGGGGTTGGTGGGGGCTGGGAACAGGGGAGTTCTGGCCACACCGTCCAGTGTGGTCCCCACTAGCCACCAGCGGGGCCTGAGCACGTGCAATGCTGTGGGTCCAAGTCAACATGAGTTGCAGGTGTCAAATACCAAACATCAGACTTAGTACTAAAAATGAAAAGTAAAATATATCATTGACAATATTTATATTGGTGAGAAATACTGGAACAATATTTTGCATATAACGGGTTAAGTACGTTTTGCTATAAAATTTAATTCCACCTGTTTCTTGTTACCTCTTTAGTGTGGCTACTAGAAAAGATAAAAAAAATTATAAGTGTGGCCGACCAGCATCTTGGAAGGCGCTGGTCCACGCATGACCACTGCACCTCTTGACCACAAGGTGTCACCACTTCTTCAACAGAAGAACGGAGATGGACCCAGGGCTGGCCGTTACAAAGACCAGGATAGGTTTATTCCTCCTGGCCAGGGCTTCCTCTAATGCATATACCATCTGCCCAAGGTCACACAGCAGAGTAGAGGAGTCAGAATTTGAACTCAGACCCGCCTGGCCCCGAGGAGCATGAAAGTCTCCTCAGGCCCCAGTCTCCCTCCATAAAGACCTGGAGACCCCCCCCTTCCCCAGGCAAGGGACAGAGGAGAGGGGAGAGAGCCCCCGGGGCTGTGAGATGCAGCTAGAGCAACCTGGATGCAAACTACCCAGCCCAGCCGTGCCGTCCGCAGTCTGGCAAAGACAGCTGGCTTCCACAGTCACACTCATCAGGAACGTGGGCATGGAGGAAGGACTCATTCTGGAAAGAGTCACTGTGGTCAGTGAGGGAGGCGAGGAGGGCTGGTCTGGTCTGCCCACGCCCAGAGGAGGGGGCAGCACGCCCCCCTGGGATTCGAGGGCTCTAGACACTTCCTGGGGTCTCAGAGGTCCAAGGGAGGGTCCACTCAGGACACGGTCCAAGTTCCATCCGCATCCCACACACACACACCTGAGCGTCCACGTGCACACACCTGTCCACACCCACAGCTGTGTGCCTGCACGCCCTTCCTGACCCGGGTCTTTCTGCAGAAAGGAGGAGGAGGGAGGGAAGAGGTGAGGAGGAGAGCAGAGCTCAGAGCAAGTCCCGGCTGAGAGAGAAGGAAAGGAAAAGGCCCACAGGGACGCATTCGCGGGGCGGCTGCCGGGATATGCACTTGGCAGGTGTGGCGGGTTCTCAGGTATCCACCAGCCCTGGCGCTGGACGGATTCTGAACCTGACACCCACCCTCAGACCCTGTCCCCGGGGGGACCCCCGCCCGCGGGGGCCACAGATGTCTGCTGCTGATGAACACCGAGGAGACTGGACTGGGGGCAACCCCACCTTTCAATAAGGAGGGAAACTGAGGCCCACTCCAAGAGGGGAGGTGTGGCCAGGACCCCAAACTCTCGCAAACGCCACGCTCAGGTGAGATCAGGCAGGCAGACACACACCCCAGGAGGGTCCCTGGGTCACCCCTACCCCTGCGCGGAGCTTTTCATAAGCCCCCGCCCCTTCCCGGCAGTCCCGGGGGGGCCAGGGGCCCAGCAGCCCTCCAGGCCCTCGGCGCCTGCTTCCGGAGACGTTGCTGTCCACATCACAGCAGGGCTGGGAAGGAGGGGTGAAGAGTTCGCTGTGGCCTGCCCCCTTTCTGGAAGGTCCGACCTCAGATAACCTCCCCCCTGCCCGCCAAGTCCTGGCTCCTGCGCCTGGGACCCCACCTGCTGGGCGCCCCGCCTGCTGCGCCCTGACCCTGACCCTGACCGAGAAAGGACCCTACACGTGGGCACAGTGTCCCTCCGCTGCCCCTAGCTGCTCCTGTGCTCCGCCCTGGGGTACCAGCCTCCGTGTGCTCAGAGAGCCCGTGCCCCCTCCTGGGCACACTACCAGTCGGAGGCCACGGGGCGCCCACTTGGAGACGTTAGCCGGGCTGTGGGTCATGTTAAGGGGAGGGTGTTCCCGGGTCCCCTGCGCCCCGTTCTCCCCGCAGGGCGCGTGATCCGGCCCTACCTGCAGGGTCCCAGTTGGGCTCGCACCCCGGCCCGGCGGCAGCGACGGCCAGCGCGGCGAGGAGCAGCAGCAGCAGAGGCATGGTGGTCGGCGGACGGCGGGCTGCGGGCGCAGTGATGTGGCACTCGGGCCTCGGGACCAGGCTGAGCGCGCTCGGCTCCCGCCCCCCAACGAGCGGAGTCGGGTTACAGCGAGGCGCCAGGACCGCGGGGAGGAGGGGGCGGAGGACACACCAGCCCAGTGCAGCCTCTCTGCGGGGTTGTCCCGCCCCCAGGAGTGCCACCCCCCTGGGACTCACTTCCCAGTCCCCACCTGCGAGGCCTGGGAGCTGATCTCGGAATCACCGGCTGATCCGTCCCAAAGTCCTGGTTCCTGGACAGGACTGAGGCCAGCTCCGAACCCAGATGGCCGTGAGCCAGGCCCAGTGCCCCAGCACCGGGCCTCGGTCCCAAGAGGTGGGGAGAAAGAGTGCCCCACCCGCACACCCTGTCCAAGGTGTGGATGCCCCGAAGGGTCCGTGAGGATGTTAGGTCCCTAGAAGGGCAGGTGGCTTCTCCGAAGCCTTTTGTGACTCGTGCCACTGAGCCTGGCCTCTGTCTGCCTCTGGGGAGAAGCCCCCTCCTGGTTTGCTCCTCACGGGGCCCTGCAGGGAGCCTGGCACCAGCGACCTCAGGGAAATGTGGCAGCCATCTCTCCGTGCTCTGAGGGGACAGCAGCTGGTCCAGGTGGGGGCACAAAGGGTCTCTGGGCTGGGTCTTCCTTTCTCCCTCTCACCTTCCCCCAGATGAGGGGGGAGGCAATGTGGAGGGGCCCAGAGAGCCCATGCAGACACCCCCCCGCCTCCATGGTGACCTGCTCACACCTGGGGGAGCGGGGGGGCCCCTTCCACATGTCTCCCCTCCCCGTGCCTCCCCGTGCCCGTGCCCAAGTCACTCAGAGCCATCTGGACAGGAGGCCGGAGGGCCTGGGAGGAGGAAGGCCCAGGACTCTTGACCCTAAGGTAAGAGAAAAGGGGACCCCCAACTCACTGTCTCCCTAGAGCCCCCTCTATCCTCCCAGGGCCAGGACTGTTTGGGGGTTCGGCCAGACTCCAGCCAGCCCACTGGATAATGGGCCCAGAGGGGCAGGGACTGCCCAAAGCCAGACCCGCGAGGTCAGAATGGGGCAGGGGGCCCAGCAGAGGCGACGAGAGCCTGAGCCCGCGAGAGCTTGGGCAGGCCCCAGGGGACACGGCCACGGTGGACCAGCTGCCCATTTGTGGCAAGGGCACACGGACTGTCATCTCATCATGCTAAACCCCTTTTCAAGGGCTCCCCACCCACGGCTGGGCCCCGGCCCTCCCCTCCCGGGCACTGAAGAGAGGGTGTCATCACGCAGCCCCCTCCTGGAGTGGCCCAGAGGAAGCCCCGCGGCAGAGTGGCTCCTGTCCTGCGGGCGTCTCAGGTGGGACGGGCCGTCTGAGAATCAGGGGAGCCTGCGGGGGCTGCAGGTGGTCGGAGGAAGCGGAGCCCCCTCCCAGGCCACGTGGGGCAGGCAGGGTCCAGTCTGGGTCATCTTGGAGGCTCCGCAGGGGACCCTCCTTTCCTGGCAGTTTTCACAGCTGCCTTCGGGCTAATGCCCCGTCAGCACTTTCCCCCTGGGCAGAGGAGGGGTGGGGGCTCCCCTTTCAATCAGATGTCTGCTGTTGGTTCACAGAGTCCTTGGGGCACAACACTGTTTCACAACACATTTAAATTCACATGAAAAGAATCTGTCTAATTAAAATAAGAAAAATAAATAAAGAGACCACAAGCCCGACAGGAACACAGCCCAGGGAGCGAGCGGCATCAGCTGGCAGGGATAGTGTTCTAGAATGCTGGGCTCAGCACAGACGCAGCCAACAGCGCTCCCCCGTGCCCGGGCGGTCTTCTAGAAAATGTCGTGGGGGCTTCAGAGAAGGCAAAATGGGAGAGGAATAGTCACCATCTCTAAAAAGTGTTGACTCTTCCGAATGGTGGCATTGTCCACAGGACGGGGCACACACGTTCCCTCGAATGGACTGAGGCTGGGCCAGTGGACTCTTACATGGCAAGACTGTGCCACCTTGGCCGGCCAGCCGGCATGCTCCTCCTCCTACCTTGGGAAAGAGGGGGTTCACAGCCTGGTCCTGGGGTCCCAGACAAGAGAGACCACCTCTCCTTTGTGAGTGGTGGGGTGCCCAGGGTAAGCTCAAGGTCCACACACCCCGCCCTGTGAGCCCAGGAATGATGTCACCTCCTTCTCACACCTAGACCCACGTCAGGGTTTTCACCAAACCGCCTGGGTGGTTTGTCTTCTGTTTCATTTTAACTTCTGAAAAACTGCTTGTTACTCCATATGTATAGTTACTATTCCTAACAATTTGTTTTGTTTGAATGGCACCTTATAATGACTTAGAAGCACTTACGAATGTCCTGCCAGGGGGGGCCTTAAGGACACAGCCCAGAGCAGCCAAACAGCATCCAGTGAGTAAGAAAGAGTGTCTCAAACCGCCCCCCACCTGGCGGCAAACTGTCACCAATGCCTGACGGGCCAACAGTGCGGCCTGCTGTGTGTGGGGGCCGTCTCTCCCTCGACCTCAGGCTCCACAGGATCCCCAGGGGGCCCTTTCTGAGTGCACCCCACCACGTGCTGGGCCCCCATCACCCAGCCCACCCTGCTTCTGCAGGGGACAGCCTGGGCTGCAGAGGAGAGGGACAGCACTGGACAGGACTGACGAGGACACGTGTCCATTCAACCGGGTGCTCACACCTCCTTCACACGAGGCACCTGCCGCTCTTTCTCTGACCTGTGAGATGGGACAGATGTGCACACATTCACAGACGCTGTCCCCTGGGTCCATCTGGCAGCACAGGCAGTGGCCCCCTCGACCACGAGACTGAGGACAATGCTGTGACCCAAAGGAGGGCCCACCCTCTCTCAGTTCCCCTGGGGCTGTGCAGAGTGGGAGGTCACCACCCTCCCGGCCCCCGGACAGCAGGGCTCTGCCTGCAGTGGTCACTCTCTGGGCCATCTCAGGACAGCTGTCAAGAGGCCCAGCATGGCCTGGGGGGAGCAGGACAGGGTCCACATGCACTCATATCTTCACCAGAAAAGTCTCTGATCCCTTCCGGGGACCGAGAGGAGATTGGCGGGAGGAGACGCCCCCAGTGAGCCCGGACCTCGTGCCGCCGTGAGCAAACAGGGAGCAGAGGGAGCCGGCCGCCAGGCCCCTCGGGGACAGGCGTGCCCAGCAGACCCCTGCTCCAGCCTGCATGGGCGTCCTGGCTGACCACTGGGTGTCAGAGGAGAGGTCTGGGAACCCCACACCAGACTCTCCAACCCTGGGACTGGGAGCGAAGGGGACAGTATCAGTAACTAGTCAGGGACAACCTGGGTCACCTTGCCTGACCCCAAGCCAGCAAGGCCACCTTACCCGTGACGACAGCGGTCGCTGTCACACTGAGGGAGGCCCACCATGCACAAGGTGCTTTCTGACCCACCATCGGGAAGCATCACAGCCTCAGACAGGAGGTGGGGAAACTGAGGCTCAGAGAAGAAAAGACGCTGTCCTGGGGCCACCCAGCAGCCACCGGCTGAGCCCGGAGCTGAGCTGACCCGCAGCCTGCGCCACCTGCGCTACCTCCTCCACCCCACAGCTGCTGCCCGCCCCCGCCGCTGCCCAAACCCAAGCTTCCCTGGTGGGTGGGGGGTGTCCCAGGTGATGGTTCAGTGCCAAGACCAGTGCCCAGGGCAGTGGGCTCCCATGAGGCCCTCAGTGCGTCCACTGCTGGCAGAAGTCACACTGCACGTCCAGAGAGCTGCTGTGGGTGGACACACCCGTCCTCAGCCACAGTTGGCCAGGCTGGACAGCACCTGGTAGAGCGGCTGGTGGAGCCGGAAGCAAACAAAGGGGTCAGCGCCACCTTGCTCAGGACCCCCAGTGACAGCAGCAAGAGGCACAAGCTCCACCACCCCCTGGGGAGTTGAGCAGGGGTTCAGCAGCAGGGATCACACACACACACACACACACACACACACACACAGCTGTCTGTTAGAGCAGTGGTCCCCAACCCCCCGGGCTGTGGACTGGTACTGGTCCATGGGCCATTTGGTACCGGTCCGCAGAGAAAGAATAAATAACTTACATTATTTCCGTTTTATTTATATTTAAGTCTGAACAATGTTTTATTTTTTTTAAATGACCAGATTCCCTCTGTTACATCCATCTAAGACTCACTCTTGATGCTTGTCTCGGTCACATGATACATTTATCCGTCCCACCCTAAAGGCTGGCCTGTGAAAATATTTTCTGACATTAAACCAATCCGTGGCCCCAAAAAAAGTTGGGGACCACTGCTCTAGAGGTCTGGAAGCTTCATGAACCACAGACAGTAAGACGCTAGGGAAACTCCTTGACAGATAGAATAAGGAAAACGGAGACAAAATAATTCAACAAGGTCAAACAATCTGAGCCATTTTCAGCCAGCTGATGGGTCAAGAGGTTTTTTTGTTTGTTTGTTTGTTTGTTTTTTTCTGAAGCTGGAAACGGGGAGAGACAGTCAGACAGACTCCCGCATGCGCCCGACCGGGATCCACCTGGCACGCCCACCAGGGGTGACGCTCTGCCCCTCCGGGACATCGCTCTGCCGCGACCAGAGCTACTCTAGCGCCTGGGGCAGAGGCCAAGGAGCCATCCCCAGCGCCCGGGCCATCTTTGCTCCAATGGAGCCCCGGCTGCGGGAGGGGAAGAGAGAGACAGAGAGGAAGGAGGGGGGGAGGGGTGGAGAAGCAGATGGGCGCTTCTCCTGTGTGCCCTGGCGGGGAATCGAATCCGGGTCCCCCGCACGCTGAGCCAACCGGGCAGGGCCAGATGACGAGGTTTTATCTTCCTCAACCAAGGACGCTTAGGAGCGAAGGGTTTACATGTTACAGACCGTCCCGGGGCAGACCGGTATTGGTCTTGGTCCCTCTTTGATGGCATTCTTTAAAAATGAAACTAACCAGAGAATAACCCTGACCCCTCTCTAGGGGCACATTTTGACAAGTCAACCTGTTGAAGGACAGACCTTGAAAGCTAATGAATATTCTGTGAAGACCCCCTCCCCGACACCTCCACCAGGATTCCCTCCGGCTGAAGAGAGAAAAAGCCTGGGGAGGAAGGACCAGCAGGCACTCTCTGGAGGACACCCATTTCCTTGGTGCACCCCTGCTTATCTCCACTCTCTGTTCTCCGAAACTCAAAGGGTCCCCACGAGACTCGCAACCCGGGGAGCAGTGGGCAGCAGCAGCAGCTCAGCCCGGGCTCACCCCTGAACCTGGCTCCAAGGACTCTTTTTATTTTCTCTCTGACTGTGCACGGAGCTGACCGCAGCCCCGCCTTGACCCACTTCTGTCACTGTGACTTTTCTCAGGGAGTCCCCGAAGCCCAGGGTGGCCCCCTTCTTTCCTGTGACGTCTCTAAAGAGCCCAGGTAGCCCGCCCATGCTCTCTCCTGGTGCTTTTTGGATCCTAAGAACTTTCTGGTCTCACTGTCCCCAGCTGTCAGGACCGTGTTCTCCAGATCACCTGGACTTGGCTTGTGAGATCTTGTCTGCACAAAGTTGAGCAGGCACGCGCTACTGGCGGGCCTGAGGCAGACCTGCTCTGGGCCCGGTCCCCACCTGGTAACGCGACCAGGGGCATTGCGAGGTCCAGCCAGGGGCAGCACAGCCCGAGGGGGTTGGAAGGAGTTGCCTCCCACACTCTAAGCACGCACTGTGCCGGAAGGTCATAGCCAGTGTGTGGAGCAGGTTCTGAGTAGGAGCTGGACTAATCCACAGGATTCCTATACCCGGGAGGGATTCCTATACCCACAGGATTCCTATACCCGGGAGGGATTCCTATACCCGGGAGGGATTCCTATACCCACAGGATTCCTATACCCGGGAGGGATTCCTATACCCGGGAGGGATTCCTATACCCACAGGATTCCTATACCCACAGGATTCCTATACCCGGGAGGGATTCCTATACCCGGGAGGGATTCCTATACCCACAGGATTCCTATACCCACAGGATTCCTATACCCGGGAGGGATTCCTATACCCGGGAGGGATTCCTATACCCACAGGATTCCTATACCCACAGGATTCCTATACCCGGGAGGGATTCCTATACCCACAGGATTCCTATACCCACAGGATTCCTATACCCGGGAGGGATTCCTATACCCACAGGATTCCTATACCCGGGAGGGATTCCTATACCCACAGGATTCCTATACCCGGGAGGGATTCCTATACCCAGGAGGAGTCGCTCCTCTCGAGGGTCCCCAGCCCTAGAAGGTCGCGCACTTACCTGCTAAGACTTCTCGGGGATCTTCTCCCAGAAACTGTTTTCAGACCCGGGATGTGTCCTTAGATTCTTGAGTGGACATGTTGAAGGTAGATTGACTGACTGCAGGTGGGAACATTACAAAGCCGCCTCGATCCTGCTGGTGTGTGTGGGGAAGGTGGGGGCGGGGACCAGTGGTCCCCCTCCCTCTCTCTTGGTTGTCACCCTTGGGTTTCAGTCATTCAGTCAACCATGCGGATTAAGGCTCAGGGCGTGTGACATGCAGATGGAGGGGGCAGGACGTAGCGGTCACCTCTGTAAGCAGGCAGCCTGGGAAAGGGAGGGGTGAGGGACGTGGAGTCACGGTGCTGCCCCCAACTCAGTCCCTCCATGGCCCTCCCTCCATGGAGACACCTGTCTGCTCTTGTTGACGGGCATGTCTTGCCATCAGAACCAAGGGCCCATGGCAGTGGGGCCCGCCTGGAACCAGGAGACCGCAGAGGCCTGCCTGCCTGAGGCCGAGCCCCCTGCCCAGTGGCCCTCAGGACAGGGCCCTGAGAGCCAGCGCCCCACTGGTCACAAGCATGGGGCAAAGCAGATGATGACGGACCCACTGAAGATGCTGATCTTTGTGGCAGCCCGTGGTGGCACTGCCATGACACCCTGCAGGGAGAGAGGACTTTGCAGCAGTGAGGGACCTGGGAGGGCAGGGGTAGAGCCCAAGCCCAGGCCCTGGGGCTGGACCAGGCAGGGTCAGGGGGATGTCCAGGCTGGAGAGCCGAGGAACACAGAGGGAGAAGACAGGAAAGGGAGAGCAATGCAAAGGTGAGTTTCTCTTGTGAGAGTGAAATAACGGGGCAGGGGGAGGGCCGGAGAGAGGGGGCGATCCTCCTTTTCCCTCTGTACGCCCCTCACCACAGCGGGAAACGACACGGCTGGAGATGCAGTGAGCAGACAGAACCGGGGAGACCGTCCCCAACACGTGGGAGCCCAGGCCAGGCAAGGGCACCGGGTCAGCAGGGCAGAAATGTCAAGGGGGGCTTACCTCCACGCCCTCCTGCCCCGGGAGGGGAGTGGCTGGCTGTCCCCAGCGCAGGGCGGTGGCACAGACCTCACAGCTGGGGCAAAACCTCCCTGCGGGCTGTGGGCACATAATCCACAAGGCCAACGCCCTCCGGAGTGCAGACGCACGGAGTGTACAAACAAGCCAATGAGGAACCCGGGAACAGCACGCAGGGAAAGCCCCCCAAGCCTGCCAATGCCCAGCCAGGTGGCAGTTTTTAGCACAGCTCTGGTGCAGCCCTGGGGGCTGGTGTGTGTGTGTGTGTGTGTGTGTGTGTGTGTGTGTGTGTGTGTGCAGGGCCTTGAGCAGGCATGGCCCCGCCTACACGGTGACATTGTCAGTGCGCCAGCAGTGCCAGCGCGCGCCACCCGCAGCACCTTGAACGAGGTGAAACTGAGCGCAGAGCTGCAGAGGGAAGCCCTGGACAGGGAGCGCGGTGGGGAAGGCGGCCAAGCAAAGCCCAGGATCAAAGGTGCGCTGTAGCCCAGGCTTGAGCAAGCGAGCGTGGCAAACGCGAAGACCAACAACTGTCCCCACGCTTGGACCAGCAGCAGGAAGGTGTCGCGCGGTTGCAGGAGCTGGGCGTAGAGCAACTGGAAATCCACCCCTGGGCATGCTCAGCGTTGCGTAGGACGCCAGGTAGGGGTTCAGGAAGCCGACGCCCTGGCACTCGCCAAGACCCGAAGGCGGCCATCCGC
Organism: Saccopteryx leptura; assembly: GCF_036850995.1. Taxonomy (NCBI): domain Eukaryota; kingdom Metazoa; phylum Chordata; class Mammalia; order Chiroptera; family Emballonuridae; genus Saccopteryx; species Saccopteryx leptura. The sequence continues at coordinate 2,618,262 of NC_089507.1, forward strand.
ACAGCACGCGGAGCAGCGGTAAGTGCGTGTCGAGCGCCGCCAGGAGCAGGTGGCTCAGCGACAGGTTCACCAGGAAGCCGCCCGAGACGCGCGCGCGCAGCTCAGCGCTGTAAGCGCAGCAGAGCAGCACCAGCCCGTTGGACAGCAGCGACACGGCCAGCACCAGCGCCGGCAGCCACGCCAGCAGCGCCTCTCCCGGGCCCAGAGCGGCTCTCCAGGCGCCCCGCGGGCCAGCGGCCGCGGGGGCCCGCGTTCATGGCTTGGCTCCAGCAGCGGGCAGGGGAAGCTCGCGCGGAGTTCCGGAGATACAGAGCCGGAGGCCAGAGTCCCCAGCGGCACGTGGAGCGGCGGCAAACAAGGGATCCCGGGTGTCCTGGCCAAGCGAGTTGCGCTGCGGAGCTGGGAGCGACCCCGGGCGGCAGAGCACAGGTGCCGCTCGCAGCACATCTCACCGCGCGCGGCGCTGTCCGGGGTGCTGAACGCTCTCGCGGTCCCCGCGCCCTGCGCAGAGCTGTCCTTTGGCTAAACCTAAGCGGGAGGGCGCGGAGTGGCGGGGTACAAAGGTCTCTTTCCGGTAGTCTGGGCTTCTCTTCCCTCCTCGTGGCGTGGCGGGAGAGTGCTGCGCGCCCTACAGCTCCGAACCGGGTCTGTCGTTGCAATGGTCACATCTGGGCTGGATCGTCCGGCAGCGAGTCTTGAGCGGTTGAGACGCCAGCGAGCCCGTCTGCTCCTCGGAGGCATCGATCCTCACCTTTCGCCCCGCTCTCCTCTGCCATGGCACCAAACAGGAGGGGTCCCAGAGGCTTGTTGGGGGCGGGGAGCCGTGCAGGGTGCGCAGAAGGAGCAGCAGGGAGGCCGTGGTTGGCCGGCTGGGTAGCGTTCCCCTCTCTACCAGCTCAGGACCCGGACTGACCCACGTCTGCTGAACCAAGCAGGGTGGCAAGAATTGGCAACCGGGTTGGGGGAGGAATGAGGAGAGGGAGGTGAGGAAGGAAAGGTAGATGGAGGAAGAGGAAAGGAAGAGGAGAGAGAAGGGCGGAGACGGGGAGGCGCAATATGCAAACACCTTTGGCACTGGGGGTGGGCCCCGCCCTGTGACTCCTGGAGCCCCCGGGAGGGGTGTGGTCTTTGTCCCCCTGCTCCGCTAAACCTAGTCACCTTTAGGGAATCTCCCAACCCCTTCCCTGGCCAGGTGGCAGGACGAGGCTGAGGGAAAGGCACTCGGAAGCCATGTGTTCAGGGAAGCAGAGGTCTGGGCTGCGCTCAGAGGAGCTCGCTCTCCTGGCTGGGAGCTGGGAGAGGGCCGCTACCAGCTCGGCAATGGGGGTGCACAGAAGGAGGGTGCTGCAGGGCTTGAGAAAAAACACACACAAGACACACATAGAGAAGAGATGGGTCCAGGGGGCTCCCAGCCTCTAGGACTGAGAGCCCAGAGCTCTGCGCCTCATCGTACTTATTAGTTTGCTTGTTTCTTTCTTTCTTTCTTTTTTGTATTTTTCCAAAATGAGAAGCCAGGGGGAAGCAGACAGACAGACTCCCACAAGTGCCCCACTGGGATCTATCCAGCATGCCCACCAGGGGGCAATGCTCGGCCCATCTGGGCTGTTGCTCCATTGAGGCTGGAGCCATTCTAGTGCCTGAGGCAGAGGCCATGGAGCCATCCTCAGTGCCCGGGCCAACTCTGCTCCAATGGAGCCTTGGCTGCAGGAGGGAAAGAGAGATAGAGAGGAAGGAGAGGGGGAAGGGTAGAGAAGCAGATGGACGCTTCTCCTGTGTGCCCCGACTAGCAATTGAACCCAGGACTTCCACACACCAGACCGACACTCTACTACTGAGCCAACCGACCAGGACTATTCGTTTCTTTACTCATCAAGCAAATTAGAAGAGCCTAGGCCAGATTAGTCTAGAATGGATTCAGGTGCAGAACTAATACCTTTCAGGTAGGCAGGAAAATGGCTATAGGGATCAGCTGCTTCCTTTAAACACTCTTATCGGTGCTGGCCGGGCTGCATTCTGCCCCCGCAGGACTTGGCGTTCCGATGTTCACACCAAAGACTTGTCTCAGGGCTGCAGTCTAATTCCCAGCCACTTTCCTACAGGAGAGGCCTCGGAGGGAAGTGAGAGAGAGCTTCCCAGGTAAAGACAGCAGCACAGGTGAAGTCAGAGAGCAGGTGTCAAAGATTTGACCCAACAGGTGATCACAGCAGCAAGAAGAGCCAGCAGATTCTTGGGGTTTTGGGGGGACTCTAGGGAATTTTTGGATAATACTGAACAGGGAAGGGACCTTCAGGAGCCAACACTGAGCTTTGTCATTGAAACACGAGGGAAAGAGGTGAAGGACACACCCTTATTTCTTGAAGTGCCATAGCCCGCCCCTTAAGGATGGAACTGTGTTCTCAGAAATGTGTCCTTAGGTGATTTTGTTATGTGATCTAACCTTAGCTTACTGTAACTTTTTTACTTTGTAAACTGTTAAAGGATCAAAGGGCCATATCAGAGCCTGGGAGGGGTAGTGTGTGTGTAGGTCTTTGTCTGGGAGCCTTTGGGGTCTCCTGGAGACAGGCAGCCTGGGCTCCTGCTGCTAAGAGCCCTGAGCAGGGTAAGGCCAGCTCTGCAGAGGGCTACCACCCGGGATGGGGAGGGGGTGGGAAGCCAGAGTCTCAGGAGGTCCTGGAGACAGCTGGTGAAGTTCCATCACGCAGCCCGGAGCCCCCTCCCCTGGGCCACCGCAACCCCACAGCCGCAGGTCACACGGAGCCCTTTGCCCGACTCAGGGGCTGTCTGTGGGAGACACGACATCAGTGTGTGCAGCCACATCTGGCAGCATGGGCCCTGAGCCTCGGCTCAGACACGTGGTCCCTGTGACCTGGGACAAGTCTCCGCCTCTCTGTGAGCCTCCATGTCATCTGCCACTGCCTCAGGGACCTTGGGATCTGCCACTGCCTCAGGGACCTTGGGATCTGCCACTGCCTCGGGGACCTTGGGATCTGCCACTGCCTCGGGGTCCTTGGGATCTGCCACTGCCTCGGGGTCCTTGGGATCTGCCACTGCCTCAGGGACCTTGGGATCTGCCACTGCCTCAGGGACCTTGGGATCTGCCACTGCCTCGGGGACCTTGGGATCTGCCACTGCCTCAGGGACCTTGGGATCTGCCACTGCCTCAGGGACCTTGGGATCTGCCACTGCCTCGGGGTCCTTGGGATCTGCCACTGCCTCGGGGTCCTTGGGATCTGCCACTGCCTCGGGGTCCTTGGGATCTGCCACTGCCTCGGGGACCTTGGGATCTGCCACTGCCTCGGGGACCTTGGGATCTGCCACTGCCTCGGGGTCCTTGGGATCTGCCACTGCCTCGGGGATCCTTGGGATCTGCCACTGCCTCGGGGACCTTGGGATCTGCCACTGCCTCAGGGTCCTTGGGATCTGCCACTGCCTTAGGGTCCTTGGGAGGAACTGTGAGGTAAAACAAAGTGGAACCCCAGCAGGTGCCTACGAAGTGTGGCTGCCCGGAGGATGGAAGTGGGGAGGGGTCCCTCGTGGACCCCAGAGGGCTGTGCCCTGCTGATGAGGTGGGAGGGGTGTGGACGGGTCCCAACATGGGGGCAGGTGTAGGCGCTGGGTGTGTGAAGGGCAGTTCTGAAGAGCTAATTCAAAGTTCATTCATTCAACTAAACAGCAGGTGACCCTCAAGACAGAGCCCGGGCTGCGGCCTGGGGGGGCTCTCCAAGGAGGGGCGAGTGGGACGTCACAGGCTCAGACCAAGGGGCAGGGGCACACCCTGTATGAAGCAAATGGCACCAAAGGGCACAGGACTGCGGGGTTCTGCTGGCAGGACCTTGAAGGTCAAAGGACAGCATTTGACCTCGAAGAGGGTGCCCACCAGGCCCCACAGTGCACTGCACAGGGAGAAGACAAACCAGGGAAGAGGCAGGCAGTGTGCTGAGGGAGGGAGGGAGGGAGGATGGGAGGGAGGGAGGGAGAGAGGGAGGATGGGAGGGAGAGAGAGTGAAAGGGAGGAAGGCAGGGTCAGAAGGAGGGAGGGAGGGAGAGAGGGAGGAGGGAGAGAGAGAGGGAAGGAGGGAGGGAGAGTGAGAGGGAGGGAGGGAGAGTGAGAGTGAGGGAGGGGGAGGGAGAGTGGGAGGGAGGGAGGATAAGAGGGAGGAAGGGAGGGAGGGTGAGAGGGTGAGAGGGAGAGAGGGAGGGAAGGAGAGAGAGAGAGTGAGAGGAAGGGAGGGAGAGAGAGAGGGAAGGAGAGAGGGAGGGAGGGAGGGTGAGAGGGAGGGATGGAGTGAGGGAGGAGGGAGGGAGAGTGAGAGGGAGGGAGGGAGGGAAGGAGAGGGAGAGTGAGAGGGAAGGAGAGGGAGAGTGAGAGGGAGGAAGGGAGAGAGAGAGGGAAGGAGAGAGGGAGGGAGGGAGGGAAGGAGAGGGAGAGTGAGAGGAAGGGAGGGAGAGAGAGAGGGAAGGAGAGGGAGAGTGAGAGGGAGGAAGGGAGAGAGAGAGGGAAGGAGAGAGAGAGGGAGGGAGGGAGAGAGGGAAGGAGGGAGAGAAGGAGACAGAGAGGGAGGGAGGGAGAGAAAGAGGGAAGGAGGGAGGGAGAGAAGAAGGGAGGGAGAGAAGGAGAGAGGGAGGGAGGGAGAGAGAGAGGGAGGGAGGAAGAGAGAGGGAAGGAGGGAGGGAGGGGAAGCTGTCCCTGTTTCTGGACACCTGCACATCGGCAGGAAGCTACCTCCTGTACTTCACACCATATACAAGAGTTAACTCAAAATGAACTCCAAGATCTACCTCAATGTAACAGCTACACCTCCACTGCTCTTAGAAGGAAACTAAGGTGGAAGAGAGTTTGTGAACTTAGATCTGGCACCAGTTTCTTAGATACTAAATCAAAAGCATAATAAAGCTTTAAAAGAAAAATATATATCTACTGCGCCACCGCCTGGTCAGAGCTTGAAAAGAAAAAGAAATAGATACAACGGGGCCTCATCCAAATGAAACACTTTTGCTGTGAGGCACATTCTCAGCCCAGTGAGAAGACCACACCCAGAATGAGATGGAACATTTGCAACTCATGTATCTGACGAGGGTATGGATAGTGTCTAGACCACAATAATAAAGAGACAAGTAACCCAATTAAAAATGAACCAAAGATCCGAGTGGATATTTTCCAAAGGAGATGGACAGACGGTCCACGGGCACCTGAGAGGACGCTAGGCGTCACGAACCCTCAGGGAAATGTCACTCAACCCCACACGGGACACCCCTGCTCACCCCCTGGGACGGCTGTTGTCAAAACCAGAAAACAGCCACCACGGGCGAGGATGTGAAGAAACGGGGACCCTCGTGCTCTGATGGGGGGAGCGGAAAACGGAAGGGCCCCTGTGGACAACAGCGTAGAGCTTCCTCAGAAAGTTGCAGACAGCGTTACTCACTACATAGCCAGAAACCTCACTCCTAGTGGATAATTTAGTGTAAGGGATTGAAACCTACACTCGCACAGAAACCTGCACACAAACGTTCCTGGCAGTAGTATTAGTAACAGCTCAAAAGTGGAAACCACCCAAGTATAAAAGATCGAATGTATCGATTTCACAGAGAGAAGAGGGGGCGGGGGTGGGGGTGGGGGAGCGAGATGTTCATTGATTGCTTGTCGTGTGTGCGCCTGGCCCGGGCGAGCCCAGGGTTTCAAACCAGCGACCTCAGTGTTCCGGGTCCACCGCAGGCCAGGCTGATGGATGGATTTCTTCCAGGTGGTCCGTCCATGCCGCGGAATGTTACTCAGCCGCGAACAGGATGACCCCGACACCTGCTACACCAGAAATGAGCCTCCAGAACACGGTGCCCAGTGAGAGAAGCCGGCACAGAAGACCACATGCCGTGGCATCTCATCCATACGCACGCCCATCACAGGCGCATCGGTAGAGGCCTGAAAGCAGGTGGGTGGCTGCCAGGGGGACGGTGTGTGTGGGGGGCGGGTGACCGCTCACAGGTGTGGGGTTTCCTTCCGGGATGACACAGGTCTTCTGGAATGGCATAATGGCGATGGTTGCTCAGCAGTGGGAATCGACTAAAAACTGTGGTAAGGTACCAAGGAATTGAAAAATGAATATTGATGTTTTAGGAGAAAAAGTCAGGTGTCTTGTCCTGTCCTTCCTGTAGAGAATAAAAAGAGAAAGAAATGTGAAAGTTTCCTGGCTTGCAGAGACATACTGTGTAGGAAACCCCTTTTACTAGGAAGCTTAAAGAGCATTTTATAATTTGGGCTAAGCATGCAGAGAGATTTTGTGAATATGATTTTTATACTTGTGTGTGACTTGCACCAACTCAGGATAGACAGCAACATTGTGTTGTAAAGAGATTTTGTGCTGGGGAGAATTAGACCCCCCCTCCCCCACCTCTGTGAGAAACAGGGTCAACACCTAGCCAGGTGTGGGGAGGGGAGGGAGAGATTAAGCCAGTGGTCGTCAACCTGGTCCCTACCGCCCACTAGTGGGCGTTCTAGCTTTCATGGTGGGCGGTAGCGGAGCAAACACAGTATAAATAAAAAGATAGATTTAACTACAGTAAGTTGTTTTATAAAGATTTATTCTGCCAAACTTAGCGAAAATCCGACATAAAGTACTTGGTAAGTAATTATTATTATATGCTTTAACTTGCTGTCACTCTGCTTTATAAGTTTTATAAAGTAAAGTGACTTCCCTACTTTATAAATCACCATGACTGTGGAACCGGTGGGCGGTTAGAAAATGTTACTACTGACAGAGATACAGAAGTGGGCGGTAGGTGTAAAAAGGTTGACTGCCCCTGGGTTAAGCAATCTTTTCTCTCTTCTTCCTTCTTTAATGGGCCGTTTACAAACGCTCATTCCCTGGCGCCATGTGGGCTCCCCGCCCCATCCTGAGAGCGTCTAGTTAGTGATGGATACACCGCGAGATGAAGGAATGGCAAAGGAACACTGAAAAATTTGGGAATGTCTTTTAATATGTGAAACAACATTTTTCACTATTGTGTTACCTCGTAAGTTTTAATGTGTAGAAATATCTTTATAAGTCCGATAGACGAATGTTATAAGCTTGCTAATGAATTGTGTCATCTCTCCCCCCTCCTCCTTTTCCCACCAACCTGTCTGATTAAAGGTATATAGCCTGCCTCAGGGCTACAGTCGGGGCACATGGTTTGGGTCAGCTGCGCCCCGCCCCGTGTTAGCCATATGCAGCTGCTGGCATATTAAATTTCCTCCTTTTAATAAAACTCTGTAAAAATTCATTTGGACTTGGGTGTCTCTACGTAAACCCGGCGAAACGGTACTTTACAACAAAACCACTGAGTCGTGGGTTTTACATGGCGACGTTTATGTGAATTATGTCGCCATCAGAAACGCCATTTAGAAAATAATGAACCAGCGAACGACATTTCATAGTCCAGTGTTGGGGGCCACAAGCCGACAGGGGCCTGGCGGTTTAGATTCTGGGGGGACAGAGGTGTGGGGACTGGCAGTGAGCTGACAGGCTGTCCAGCCTCGCTGGCCTCACTTGCTTAGTGAAGTTGCTGAGGGCTAAGCTTCTCCCACACCTGCATGTGAGCCGGATGCTGGATTGTTTTTTTGTTTGTTTGTTTGTTTTTTAAATTTTTTATTTATTCATTTTAGAGAGGAGAGGGAGAGACAGAGAGAGAGAGAGAGAGAGAGAAGGGGGGAGGAGCTAGAAGCATCAACTCCCATATGTGCCTTGACCAGGCAAGCCCAGGGTTTTGAACCGGCAACCTCAGCATTTCCAGGTCGACGCTTTATCCACTGCGCCACCACAGGTCAGGCAGGATTGTTTTTTACTCCTCTGGTCCCCCACGTCCCTCGGAGAGACTGGAGGCAGGTTTCTTTTCATTCTTTGTTTTGTGAAGTTAAGATGCTATTCAGGGTGGGGGGTTTCTGCACTTGGGGGAACTCTTGGGATGCCTTGGAAATGTGACTTTGTTTTAAAGATCTCTTTGATTTGCTAATGACTTTACTCTGCCCTATAAATAAAGCCAGTTTGGAAGTGGAGACTCTCTCTTGCAAGCTACGGGCCTTGCAGAGGTCTCCAGATCCCATCCTTTTTCTCTCTTGAGTTTATTTCTTCCTTCTGCACCATTCTCACTCAGGACCCGGACAATTACTAGCCGCGCTGGTCCGCAGCAGGCCAGTGGGGAAATGATAAAAGGTCTAACGTTCGTGTCGTCGGAGTCCCAGAAGGCAAGGAGGAAGACGGCTGTGCAGAATAGAATATCTGAAAAATTAATGACTAAAAACTCCCCAGATTTGATAAAAGAAGTAAACTTGAAATGACCCACCTGTCCTCCACTGGGTGAACCAATAAACACATGCGGCTACCTGACCCGTGTGACCATATGACAGAATGCCACCAGCGGTTAAATGGGACAGCCTGCCGAGCCACGTCTGGTGATGAGCGAGGAAGCCCTTCTCCAGTGCCTGCCTGCCTTCCTGGCTCCTTCTGTCGTAATTCCTTTCATGTCTCCGTCAGATTCCATCTAGGTGACATTCTGGAGAAGACAGGACTGTGGGGACAGGGAGCAGGTCACTGGTTGCCAGGGGTCAGGACCAGGGAGGGGGCCAGGCCACGGGATGGTGCTCTGGGGGGGGGGGGGCTGGGGCATTCTGTACCATCTCTGATATGCTTACACCAACCTGTACACGTGTGAGAATTCACAGCACTGGCCTGACCAGGTGGTGGCACAGTGGGTAGAGCTTCGGACTGGGACGCAGAGGACCCAGGTTCGAAACCCTGAGGTCGCCGGCTTGAACATAGGCTCATCTGGTTTGAGCAAAGCTCACACCGGCTTGAGCCCAAGGTCACTGGCTTGAGCAAGGGGTCACTCAGTCTGCAGTAGCCCCACGGTTATGGCTTCTCATCTCTCTCCCTTCCCGTCTGTCCCTATCTGTCCCTCTTGTGTCTCAGTCTCGGTCACACACACACGAAAAAATTCACAGCACTGGATGCCACCGAAGGGCAAGTGGCCTGTGTGATCATTGGAGCAATAAAATATACTAAGAACAAAATGTTTCTAACACCGGGGTTCAGGGCAAAGACGTGTGGGGAACCCCCAGATGAAGAAAAGGTGGAAGATGGCTGTTGTTAGAATTTTGTTTTAGTAAAAATGTTTCCACGTGCACGGGACGTTGAGGCCAGCAAGCCCTCTCCATCCTGTCATGCGTGCTCTTCACGTCCACCGGGGTGAGGCGGGTGAGCAATGTCAGCTCTCAGAAAGGACAGTCCCTGCCCTGGTCGCCACCGCAGGGCTGGTTTCTCTGCCCCTCCCCCAGGCTCACGCTTCCCTGCACGTGTCTCATCTGCCGAACAACCTCCCGTCGTGCAGAGGAGGCGGGGCCTCTCCAAATCCATTCAGGGCATTACCCTGGTCCGGAGAGTACTTGGGGCGCATGGAGGGTCCAGCCCGGGCTCCCCAACACAAACCACAGGCTCTCTCTGTGCCTCAGTTTCCTCAGCTACAAAACTGGAAACAAAATACGAGGATACAGAAATCAGACATGCGGAGATCCCAGCCCGGGAATGAGGTCCTCACACTTCCTTGCGGGGTGGGGTGGGGGTGGGGGTGGGGGGCACTTTTCCTGCGCGCAGCGCACGGAGACCCCGCCCCCCATGCTCGCCAGGGGGCGGTCCTGTCGTGATGGACGGAAGGGCGCCCAGGGGAGGTTGACTGCGTCACGCGTGTCTCAAAGACCACGCTCTGGCGCTGCGAATGGGGCGCTGTCCTGTTTCCCTCCGTGGTGCGTGTGACCAGGAGTCACGGGAAGTGGCTTATCCATCCAGGATGTAGGCTCCGGCAGGGCACCCACTGGGTGTCACCCGGGGTTCATGACGCAGCCCCACCCCAGGGGCAGCCACGGGGAGCCAGGACGCCCCTCGTCTTCTGCTGTGAGCCTGGGTGCAGCCCTCTCCTCGTGCCCCCAGCCCGCAGCCCACCTCGCGAACTCCAGCTGACCTCCCGCCCCAGAGCCAGCGCCTGGCCTGTGAAACCGGAGCCTGGACGGGCTGTCCTCGGCCTTGCTGGCCCCACAAGCAGGCGCGAACACAAACCTCCCTCCTTTCCTCTTAAACTGGGCATACTTGAGATTCCACAAGATGCCCCATTGAACTCTTGAAGAAATATTTCCTGAGCGGCACATTCTTGCGACTGCCTGGAAATGCATCTTCCCTCTGTCCTGCCTGCTCTGGCGCTGCCCTCTGCCCACCCCTACCCCCGGGGGCCCAGAAACTTCTCTGGCTCACCGGGCAGCCTGGAGGACCTCACGGGGACTGAGTATTCAACCCTCATCCATCCCATCCCGGGGGGCCTCCCTGGAGATGACTTCTGAAGCTCATGTCACCTCGGGAAACATCTTCCCCAGAAAGTCTTTCTGACTACCCAGCCCCTTGGAGCAGGGTGACTTTGGTTGGCACTTGTCACTCTGTCTGTGGAAGAACCACCCACCCGCAGGCCCCACGGTGGTGTGTGACCGTGACCACGTGTGGCCTGTGTCACATGGGATTCACCGGGTGAGCTGGTGCGCGTAGGTTCTTGGGAGATGCTATAAAAGTCTCCAGACACTTGCTCTTGATATCTGCACTTGCCGGGGCCTGTGACAAGCATTTCGAGGATAACCCCCAGGCATCAAGTGCACCAAATAGCACCGTCAGGGGCCTCTCAGCTCCAGAGAGTCTAGGGTCTCAGGAGGAGCCCTCGTGCGAGGTGTGTGTGTGTTTTCAACATTGTAGAGTTTTGCTCGTCACGCTCCGGTCTCTAATCCACCCAGAATTCCCTTTGGTGTGTGGGCGTATACGACAGTGCTCTGGCGTTTCCATTGGCCGTACAGTGAGGCAATCATTCCAGCCTCTCCTTGACAGAGTTCCTGCCCTGACCCCAGTGAATGACACAGGGAAGCCCAGGCCAGCTATCTGACTTGGCACTTCCCCGTGGCCAACTCCTATGCATCCCTCAAAACCCTGCTGTGTTCTCACTGCTCCTGGGCGGACTTCTCTGATGCCAGACCTGAGACTGGCGGCTCCTTTGCCCACCCTCCTGCCCATCAGAGCAGAAAACACATGGAAACACAGTCTGATATACAAGGTCCGTCATTACAGAGTAAAATCTGGCTTTTCTTTAAGCTGTGTGACCTTGGACAATTTTCTTGACTTCTCTTAGTTCAGTGCCTTTGTCTGTAAAACACGGGTTGAACAAGGCAGCCTTGACAAGCTTCCTGTGCGTGAGGATGACTCACGGGGGTCGTTAGGGTTGCTGCAACGTGGGTTGTGGTGACCTCCCCTTTCCCGCCTGCTGCCCCACTGGGCTGAGTGCTCCCTGGGTGCAGAGTGCACACCTTCCTCACGGGGGTGGGGGCGTTGGTGTTTGTGGAGCAGAATGGAGCCTCCCGGTGGGAGGAGGGGACGGGGGCAGTCAGAGGATGTGACCGTGGCCTGGTGAAGGGAGGAGAGCTGCCCAGCAGCCTGGACGTGGCCGGGGACGGGCTCCAGTCCACGTGGCCACCCATGGCTTCCAGAGCCTGTCTCCTCACAGTGGAAAACCAGCCCTGGCATCCCCCTGAGGCACGGACCCTGGCCAGCCCTCCAGAGGACTTCTCCAGATGCTGGGAACATCTCGGCCGCATTCCTGCTGAGAGCGCTCTCCAGCCTGCCGCGGCGGCAGCCAGACCCGGCCAGAGGGCTGGGCCGCTCGGTGTGGGTCGGTGGGGCGTGAGGCCCGTCCCCGAGCCTGGGACAGAGGCGAGCAGGTTCAGGATGGGAGAGGGGTCATCCTCTCCCGCACTAACAAAGTGGGAAAGCTGAAATGTTTAAAACCCACCAGACTGCTCAACAAGACTTCCTTGCCTTTTCTATGTCCAGCCCTGGGATGGGAGCAGGGTGGGAGGGGACAGAGACCCTGCCCCTGCCCATCACCCTGAGGTGCCGCCCAAGCCCCCATTGCTAAGGGCGTAGCTGACAGGGCATGGGGCACCTGCTGCCCCACTCCCAGGGGGCTGTCCCCTCCACTCAGCATGTCCACAGCGCTGCTGGGCTCCTGCCCCACCACCTCCCGGCGGGCAAACCCCACTCTGTGTCAAAGGCAGCGTAGCTCATGGCAAAGAGCCCAGGCGTTGGTGGCAAACTGCTCTCTCCCTCATTCATTCTCTCTTTCATTCAGCCATTGCTCATTCATCTCTCTGCACCTCTACTTCCTCGTGTGCAGGATGAGGACCCTACCAGCACCTGCCCGTCAGGGACACTGTGCGACTACCTTTGGGAGTGGGGACATCTCCACTGATCCTGGTCTTTGTCTGCCCCAGACTGGAGCCAGCTGACGAATCAGGCAGGTGGCAACGGAAGTGAATTCTCCGCTTTGTTACGTGCAAAGAACAAAAAGGCTGCTTCAGGAGGACAGAGCTCGGGTGTGAAAGATAATGGTGTTCTAGTGCCGGCCACCGGGGTTTGGCCGCAACCCAGCCACGGGACACGGTGACCCCATGGTCCTCCCTGCGGGGCTGCCCGGCAAGGCGGCCACACTGTGCGCCTGGGGCGGACAGAGGGTTGAGACGTCACATGAGCACTCACAGCAGGCGCCCTGTGGGGAAGGACGCCCTGTGCCAGGGGCCCCTCCAGGCCTGAGCTGGAGCCCAAGGGAGATCAGGGAAGTCCCCCTCTAAGGACACTGGTGAGGGAACTGAGTTCTACCACCCTGTTGTTCCCTCCCGTGGGGGCTGAGACACATACGAGGGTCCATATGTTAGTTCCACCGTGTCCCCTCCCATGGGGGCTGAGACACATACGAGGGTCCATATGTTAGTTCCACCGCGATCCCTCCCGTGGGGGCTGAGACGCATACGAGGGTCCATATGTTAGTTCCACCATGTCCCCTCCTGTGGGGGCTGAGACACATACAAGGGTCCATGTTAGTTCCACTGTGTCCCCTCCCGTGGGGGCTGAGACACATACGAGGGTCCGTATGTTAGTTCCACCATGATCCCTCCCATGGGGGCTGAGACACATACAAGGGTCCGTATGTTAGTTCCACCACGATCCCTCCCGTGGGGGCTGAGACACATACGAGGGTCCATATGTTAGTTCCACCGTGTCCCCTCCCGTGGGGGCTGAGACACATACGAGGGTCCATATGTTAGTTCCACCGCGATCCCTCCCGTGGGGGCTGAGACGCATACGAGGGTCCATATGTTAGTTCCACCGTGTCCCCTCCCGTGGGGGCTGAGACACATATGAGGGTCCATGTTAGTTCCACCGCGATCCCTCCCGTGGGGGCTGAGACGCATACGAGGGTCCATATGTTAGTTCCACCGTGTCCCCTCCCGTGGGGGCTGAGACACATATGAGGGTCCATATGTTAGTTCCACCGTGTCCCCTCCCGTGGGGGCTGAGACGCATACGAGGGTCCATATGTTAGCTCCAGCAGGGTGTCTGCAGGTGCCGTCAGGAATCCCACAGAGACGGCCCTGCCGTATGTGAACGGGGTGCTCTCAGTTTCCAGGGCACATCTTCTGTCCTCTTCTGCTGCCACTGCTCTCCCCGGAGCGTCCAGCGTGAGGCTGAAGGACCCCCTGGGCATGTGTCCTGGCCCTGGCTCTCCCCTTGGGGGCATTTCTCCACTGAGTACGAGGCGAAGGGGGGTGGGCTGTGCAGGAGTCCTTCACCCAACGGAGGGCGTCCCCATCCAGCCCTGGCGTGTGGAGAGGTTTTTTTTCATCAAAAATAGATGTTAGGCTTTGTCAAAGCTCACTCTTATTTAGTTATTAATACCTCTGTTGAGATGCTTACGTGGTTTTTCTCATTTAGCTTCTCCATGTGGCAAATCACACCAATTGCTCAAACGTGAAGCCAGCCTTGCATTCTGGAGTAAGTCTGCCTCGCATGTCGATGGGCGGTCACATTCCTGTGTTACTGGATCCGACCTGCTAACACTCTCAAGTTCTGCCCGCGGGTTCAGACGGGAGGTCAGGCCTGCAGCTTCGCTTTCCTTTCCTGTGATGTCTTCATCTGGCTTTGGTGTCAGAATAACAAGCCTCCAAGAATGCGCTGAGAAATAGTTCCTCCTCTTCTATTTGCCAGAAGAGTTTGAGTACAATCGGTAGAATTTCTGGTAAAAAAAAAAAAAAATTTCCAGTGAAAGCCGCCTGGGCCTGAATTTTCCTCATGAGGAGGTTTGCGACTACTCCTTCCATTTCCCTCGCAGACTCAGGGCTGCTCGTGCTGTCTTTCTCCTCCTGGAGTGAGCCTTGGTGCTCGGGGACTCTGTCCGTCATCGTGAAGTTAGTGACGGGGTCTCAGGAGGCTGCTCACCCTGCACCCTCCGTCCCTCTCCGTGCCCGTGGAACCTGTAGGGACATCTCCCTCACTCCTGACACTGATCGTATTGGTGCCCACCCTACACCCTCCGTTCCTCTTCGTGCCCGTGGGACCTGTAGTGACATCTCTCTCTCTCACTCCTGACACTGATCGCATTGGTGCCCATCCTGCACCCTCCGTTCCTCTTCGTGCCTGTGGAGCCTGTAGTGACATCTCTCTCACTCCTGACACTGGTCGCATTGGTGCCCACCCTACACCCTCCGTTCCTCTTCGTGCCCGTGGGACCTGTAGTGACATCTCTCTCTCTCACTCCTGACACTGATCGCATTGGTGCCCATCCTGCACCCTCCGTTCCTCTTCGTGCCCGTGGAACCTGTGGTGACATCTCCCTCACTCCTGACACTGATCACATTGGTGCCCACCCTGCACCCTCCGTTCCTCTTCGTGCCCGTGGGACCTGTAGTGACATCTCTCTCCCTCTCTCCTGACACTGATCGCATTGGTGCTCACCCTGCACCCTCCGTTCCTCTTCGTGCCCGTGGGACCTGTAGTGACATCTCTCTCCCTCTCTCCTGACACTGATCGCATTGGTGTCCACCCTGCACCCTCCGTTCCTCTTCGTGCCCGTGGGACCTGTGGTGACATCTCTCTCACTCCTGACACTGATCGCATTGGCCGGCGGTGCCCTAAGGGACCTCTCACAGCACAGGCACCCTTTCAGCTGGACACGCCGAGAAGGCTTCTCCAGCCGTGACTTTACCCTCCCGGGAGCCCTAACACTGCCTTCCTCAGGCTTCCCCTTGCACCACCGGCCCCCAGGGTGACGGAGCCAGGTGACGGCAGGGACGGCGGCACACGGCGGAAAACGGAGGCTCCCACAGATCCACGCAGGAGGTGTCAGCAGGTGGGTGTTCAGGAGGGGTGAGGCCAGCGGGACCCGGGTCCTTCTCTCTCTGTCTGCATCAACACCGAGTGTGGTGTCTGTCTTCAGCGGCATCGTGTGGCTGCCGGAGCTCCGACAAGCACATCTGCATTCCAGCCAGGAAGGAGGGAAGAGCAGGGGCCAAAGGGGGTGAGCATCTGCTGTCTGTCTGTCCTGAAGTCCCACTCGGGGATTTCTACTCACACCTCGCAGACTCCGGCCGGCAGCTCCCACCTCACCCGTCCCCTCCCTCCCGTGCCCAGGGTCTCCTCCAGCCCGCTCCGTCCCCAGCAAAACCACGCCAGCCATCTGCACCCGGAGGCCTGGGCTCCTTCCCCACCAAGGCTCAGAGGGTGGCCCTCACTGCCCAGCACTCTGCAGATGGCAAAGCTGAGGCCTCGAGGACAAGGTTCACCCACAAAACTGTGCAGCAGGCGGCCACGAGGACCCAGGGTCACCCCAGTAGGCGGCTGACTGGTCACCCACAGCAAGTGGGCAGGTGCCTGAGTCCCAGGAATGTGGCCATTGTCCTGCTGATCACAGACATTCTCCTGTCCACTCCCACAGGTCAGCCCAGCTCCTGACACAGGCCGTGGTGCCCAGCAGGGGGTCAGCAAAGGGACAGAAAGCGCTTCCTCTCAGTGCTCACGCCTCACAGACCCCTGGCATGGAAACACTGAGGAAACGAGCTTTAGGGCAAATGACCGGAGTGTCTGGGCCTGGCCCCACCTGGCGGCCAGTGGCAGGGAGAAAGCCCTCAGCGGTCAGGAGCAGCCCCACCCCCATAGGTGGCACTCTGCGGTCCTAGGAGCCCTGTCCAGGCCGGGGTGGCCCCGAGTTGGGGACTGGCTACAAGGGGTCTGTGAGCAGATGTGCTGGTGCCCCCCACCCCATGCCGAAGGCTCCTCCTTGTCTCCCAGACCTCCAAAGGGTGAGGGCCCCCTCTCACTCCGCAGATGGGAGCTGAGGTTCCGGATGGCCCCCTGGGAGCTTTCTGCCACCCCCCAGCCCCGCCCGCTGAGGCCAGGCGGGCAGAGCCAGTGGCTCTGGGCAGTGCCAGGGTCGAGGAAGTGTTTTCAAGGCAGAACACGTCCCGAATCCAACTCAGTTCTTGGAAGTCACTTTTTCCTTCTCAGCCGCCCACGAGGGCGGCTCCCCAGGCCCCCGCCCTCCCTCCCTGCATCCTGCCAGAAGTCTGCGCCTTGTGGAAGCGGGAGGACCAGCTGCCTCCCAGCCGTGGGCCTGCTGCTGACGTGGCCGTGAGCTTGGGGCGCGCAGGAAGAGCGTGGGGCCTTCCCAGGAGCCCACGTCGGAGGGACATGGCTCTAGCAGGCGTGTCTTTGGGGGCTCCCTGGGGAGGGAGCAGAGTACCCTCTTGGCAGGGGGCTGCGTCCCCAGTCGTTTGTCTCCAGCGGGTACGCAACGCAGCCCACGCCGGGCCTCTACCCCGGGGCACCCCCAGCGCCCCTGCCGTCCTCCACATCCTCCCCGCAGAGCTGGGAGGGGCTGCCCTGGGCACCCACCCATGCGGGTGGGGCAGACAGTCCGACCCAGGTGGCTCAGGAGCACATGGCAAGGGCTGTGCTCTCCCCGCATGCCCCGTCCTCCCCGGCCAGGGCCCCCTGGGACTGAAGACGGGGTCCTTGAAGACACAGCACCCCAACAGGCTGCCAACAGCTGTCGGCCGTTCTGGACGGGGCAACAGCCCCGCCGTGGAGAAGAAGCCCTGCTCCCACCAGCCCCTCCCTGGGTGTTTCAGATCTGCCAGAGGGGATGCTGACAGGTTCCTCTGTCACAGGTTACATTGTTGCAAGTGTCACTAGAAACTCCTGCCAAGGATAAGGCAACATCTAGCCGAGGAAAGTCCCTAGGTCAGTAACTTGCTGGAGGGGGTGGGAGAGTGGGTGGATAGAGAGACAGGTACCTGGGGGGATACTATTCCAGGACAGATGCATTCATTCATTCATTCATTCATTCATCCCACACTTACCGAGTACTTCTTATGCAGGAAACCCACTCCAGACGAGGGGATTCAATGGTAAGATTAATTTGTAGCTAGATATTCTAGATTGTCAGTTAATATGCACTGACATCTCCTCCTGGTCTTTGGCTTGCTGGTTCATTCTCCTAATGGTGGTTTTTGATGGACGGACATGCAGAATTGTTCCTGTCCAATTTACAACGTCGTCCTTTACAATTAGACCGACCTTACGTGTCCTGGTAAACTCTTTGCCCACCCCAAAGTCACGAAGATGTGTCTCGTGTTTTCCTCTAAAAGCTGTGAACTGTCTGCCACCCTCAAGGGTCACACAGGCCAAAGGGCCTCTGGCTGAAGGGGAGCTGGTCCCCACGAAACGGCTGCAGGCTGGCAGCAGGTTCCTGGTTCGTACCAGTGGCCCCGTACCAAGTTCTGTGGTGAGAGGGGACAGTGACAAGAACGACGCTGCAGCCTAGAGACCCTAACCAGGGCCCCGAGTTGAGCGTGCGCAGTCCAGGGCCAGCAGCCCACGGTCAGTGTCCAGAGGGGCAGAATCACACTCTGGAGGAGGGTGCTAGCTGATTGTGGGAGACAGGGCGCAAAGCAGGCCTGGCTCCGCCCCCGTCGGACGTGCTCTGGGACCTGTGCCAGCCCCTTGACCTCTGAGCCTCGGTGTCCTCACCTGTGAGATGGGGACAGACCTGCATCACAGAGGAAACTCCGGGTGTCCGAACAGTTTGCTTGGTGGCCACCGGCCCCACCCTCTCCCCAAGCAGCCGGGTGCTGGTGACTCACAGGGACCCTTCAAAGAAAAACTAACCTTAGTGCTTCCCCTGGGGAGGCCCCCCCACCAGAGCACAGCGAGGGACACAGGGCCCTGGCCTCAGGCAGGGCCACCGGCTGGTCAGCACACTGGCCTGTCCTGAGCTCCATCAATGAATCACATGGCCAGAACCCCCATTTGGGGCTCTGCTTGCCACAGGAACTGAGACCACCTGCCTCACACAAGCTGGGGACAGAACGAGCTCCTGTCCAGCATTCCCAGGGTGTCACTTGCCCAGGGCCCTCAGCGGTCCTGCCTGTAGAGAAGTGTCTGGGGGGCATCCGAGAAGAAGCAGGGGGCGCAGACAGATGCCCCTCCCCCTCGAGCTCCTGCGGGGGGCGGGTCCTCAGCACTGTAGTTAGAACCTAAGGGCTAAGGGTTCTTAGCTGTTTCTTTGGCTACTCGAAGAATTTTGATTCCAGAATCACAGATTTATCTGTTTTCTTCTAGTTTCCATGGAGACCCCACTGGACTGTCACCCGATCAGGAGTGGCTGGCTGGGCCCCTCCAGGTCCCACCAGCAGCCCGGCCTTCAGGGCAGTGTGGGAAGGGGCCCCAAAGGAGAACGCTGGCCCAAGGACTCAGAAGTGTCACTGGAAAGGGGCTACTACCCCATTTTACAGGTCAGTAAACAGAGGCTCAGGAGGAAAAGGCACCACCAGCCCAAGTCTGACAGAACAAAGTGTTAGGACCCGCCGGCAAATGGAACTGCACGGAGCATGTCGGTGCCACTGTCCACGTCAGCGCAACCCCAGCTAGGGTCGGGGTCAGCCACAGACCGCGGCCGACCCTGACGAGGCTTGAAGGACAGGCGTCCCTCATCCAGTCCCCCTGGGGCTTCCCGAGCGTCTGCCTGCACCGGGGTCACTCGGACTGGCCTTCAGGTTTGCTAGAGGCCTCACCCTTGTGGCCACGCACTGGAGTGGGGGGCGGCTTCAGGTTCCTGTTTTTCCGCCAGCCGGACAAAACCTACAGCCAAGCAGGACCAGAGGCTCCCCGCCCACCCTGGCAGCCTCCAGCCACACACTAACCTCCCACAACTGCCTGGTGTCACCTCTCTCCCACTCAGGGCCCGAGCACTGGCCCGGGGGCTGCCCACACAGACACAGCGGGTCCCCGAGCTAGGCTGCACGGCCTGTTTCCAAGGGGCACCAGGGTGCAGGGTTTCCTGGGGCTCGGGGCCGTGCCTCCTGGTGGACCCATCACTGGGGGAGCGTGGGGAGGGGGTGAAGCAGCTTGTGCAAACTGAACACTCGGCTCAATGCTGGGCCCTTGGAGTCTGGACTCTGCCGTACACTGGACAGCCCTGCCTCAGGCTGCGGGCAGAGGGGCAGAGGGGACGGGGCCTCAGGCTGCGGTAGGAGGGGGCGGGGCCTCAGGCTGCGGGAGGAGGGGCAGAAGGGGCGGGGCCTCAGGCTGCGGGCGGAGGGGGCGGGGCCTCCGGCTGCGGGCGGAGGGGCAGAGGGGGCGGGGCCTCAGGCTGCGGGCGGTCAGAGGGGCAGAGGGGGCGGGGCCTCAGGCTGCGGGCGGAGGGGGCGGGGCCTCCGGCTGCGGGCGGAGGGGCAGAAGGGGCGGGGCCTCAGGCTGCGGGAGGTCAGAGGGGCAGAGGGGGCGGGGCCTCCGGCTGTGGGCGGAGGGGGCAGGGCCTCAGGCTGCGGGAGGAGGGGCAGAGGGGCGGGGCCTCAGGCTGCGGGAGGAGGGGCAGAAGGGGCGGGGCCTCAGGCTGCGGGAGGAGGGGCAGAAGGGGCGGGGCCTCAGGCTGCGGGAGGAGGGCAGAAGGGGCGGGGTCTCAGGCTGCGGTCAGAGGGGCAGAGGGGGCGGGGCCTCAGGCTGCGGGCGGAGGGGCAGAAGGGGCGGGGCCTCTGGCTGTGGGCGGAGGGGCAGAAGGGGCGGGGCCTCTGGCTGTGGGCGGAGGGGCAAAGGGGCAAAGGGGCGGGGCTCAGGCTGTGGGCGGGGCCTCACACTGCCCAGGATAAACTCTTCACGGATGCAAGTTAACAGAAACCAACTCCAGCTTCAGCCAGAGTAAAGGGATGGACGGAGAGAGGTAGAGGGCACAGTGGTGCCACAGAGCCCACAGATGGCGATGTGTAGGGACTCAGGAACCATCCTGAACCAGGCCCCCCTCAGGGGTGTCGCCTGTTCTCTGGCTGGTGTCACACGCAGAGCCAATTGCTGCCCTATGACCCGGGTCCTGTGACCAGTCCAACCTGAGCAGACTTGTCCTCCAGACTTCAAACTCCCAGTGGAGCGCTGCGGCCTGAGTCAGTGTTCACATCATGTGGACAGTCACTCCGCTGTGACCATGTGGTGGACAACGGGAGGCAGGGAGGGTGCAGACAGCAGCAGCCTCCGGCAGGTGGTAATCCTGGGAAAGCTGCTCCAAGGCCCCCTGGGGGGAGGGAGGTCAGTGCTGGGGAGGGGGACATGGTGAAGGACTTGCTGGCTCCACTGCAGGCTCCGGCCAGGCCTGGGAAGTGGGCATGCTCACAGGCCTCCCAGTCCTACAAGCCATGAGCTGACCCCGAGCCAGGTGGCCCCCCACAGAGCAGCCGCTTGGCAGCCTGAGAAAAAGCCAGCCAGGCCACCTCTGGAGGCTCTGCTGACGCCCCACCCCAGGCAGCACGGCCCTGGGTGAGGAGGGAGGGCGGGCCGCTTGGCCAAGCAGCATCCTCGTTGGGAGAGGGAGCCGCTGAGTCGGGGTTTTATTTTTGCCAAGACGGCTCCCAGCGCTCCAAGCTAGGCCCCTGCTGGAGCCTCAGGCACGAGCAGGGGAGGTCACTCTGTGGAGAAAGTGCACACGCAGCCCTGGGACACTTCCCTGGGCAGAGGGGACCCCCAGGCCAAGGGAGGGATCCCAGCAGTGTGCAGAGCCTGGGGGCCAGAGGAGACACCACACAGGGAGCTCGTGGACTGTTGCCGACTGTTGCCCGCCGCGGCTCTGCCCTCAAGGCACCCGCCTGGCCTGCCGGCCTGGGCCCAGGGCCCTGTGCTGCCTCAGTGACATCAGCCTGAAGACAGACTGCTGGAGACACAGGGAGCTCCAGCCGGTGTCCTTCCCGGGGCACCGAGGGCTCCAGAGAAAGCCCTCCTGCTTCTTCCCTGCTTCCCCCGCTGGTGGGAATACTTCTACAGTCTGGGTCCTCTCAGCAGTGCCGGCAGGGGCAGCCATCGGGACCTCTGTGACAGTCCCCGTGGCTCCAGGCCCTCGCAGCTCCGTCTCTCTGTAAAGCACCCGACAGAGAAGGGGCCTCCTCCCGTGCCCGTGCACATGTGAGCCCCAGCTCTGGGTTCCAGCTCTGATGCTGTCCTGCGCCGTGTGGCCAGGGCTAGTGCCTCAACGTCTCTGACTGCTCCTCAGTGGATCGTGAGTGGCCATGAGGATCTGAGGGCAGGCGAGCTTCCTGCTCTCTGCCACCCGACTCCATCCGACCCGAGACCTCAGCCTTCCCACCACCGCTGCCTCTCCAGGCCACGACGGAAGCCGGGGGTGTGTGTCTCCATCCATCGTCCCACGGGCGAGGCGGCCAGGACTGCAGAAGCACCGCCTAACACCCCACCCTACAGCTCAGCCCACGGCCCACACTCCACAGGACAGGAGAGGCGGTAAGGTCACCGCTGGGCAGTGCTTTCTGTTCCTGGCCAGCGGGAGCGAGGCCCTCCACTCGGGACCCCCACCGATCCCACCCCGTGCTCAGATTCCCCGAGTCTGCTGCCTTGGGCCGGTTCCCTTGGGCCGATCCTCAGGCCTGGTCCTGGGCCAGCCTCACAGTTCAGCCAAGGCGCCGCAGGCCAGAGGCTTCCCAGAAAGCTGGCTTCATCTGGATTTTGAAGAACAGGAAGCAAAAAAGGGAGAAGTGTTTTCCAAACAGAGAGAACTGCGCAAGAAAGGGCCCGGAGGTGTGAAGGGCGTGGGAGCAGCCACCTCTCAGGTCAGCATCCACACGTACCATCTGCAGGGCAGCTGCCCTCACCCGCGGGGTCCCCCGAGGGACGGTGCCCAGCAGGTCTGGGTGGTCCCCAAAAGTCTTCATTTCTCACACTCCCAGGCCAGGGGGAAGTCTGGAACACTCTCCAGTAAGCCAGCCACTGGCCACGTGTGGCTATTTATAATCACAGAAAATTAAAACACTCATCTCCTCAGTGGCAACAGCCACATTTCAAGCAGCTAGTGACCAGCAGCTACCAAACGGGAGTGTACATGCAGATTTGGGGTGCCACCCTCTGGGTCCTGGCTGGCCAGGACTCCCCCTCAGCTCAGATGTTCCAGCAGCCAACTGCCCAAGTGCACAGGAGCAGGCCAAGTCCGGGGGCTTGGGGCGAGGGCCAGAGCCTGCAGTCCAGGCCACAGTGAAGACAGTCTGCAATTCAAGTCCTGCCAAGACGGGGTGGAGGGAGGCGAGAGCCTGGCTTCCCACGAAACCCCACCTGTCCAGGGTTGCAGGGACAGGGAATGAAGGGTCAGAAGTAGGGCAAACAGAGCTGCCTCCTCAGTGCCCAACCCCAGCCCTGGCCAGCCGTGAACAAAAACAATCAGTGTCGAGCCGTGGGAACCTGGACTATCTTCTAACTGCTTGCTGTTTGACCGTTTGAACATACGCATCAAGGCTGTCGTAAAATCTTCCTCCTGTTCAATTGTGTTCAGTTTATTAAAAAAAAAAGTATCAAGTGGCCTAAAAAAGTAGCATTCTTTCTGATCAACTGAGCTTTATTCAATGCGTTCAAAATTTACTATAATTAGAATAGACAAAATAAGATACAAAGATTTCTACTTGAAATAGCTAGGGAACGGCTATCTGCCGGTCCGAACGAGTGCCGCTCAGAACCTAGCACTTCCGGTCCTTCCGAGAGCTCCTCATATTCAGTCACCCTTTAGGCTCTCAGGGCAACTAAAAGACCACGTTTTAGAAAAAATAGTCACTGGTATAAAAAAAAATCCAACTAGAGCATGTAAAGTTGTGTGTTTCAAAAGGAAAGCGCAGCAAAACCAGATACAATTGCAAAACATGTTGCGTACCATTACACGCAGGTGATTGCCATACAGTATATACCACACCAAAAAGTTACTAAAATATATAATATGTATAAAATATAGTATGTACCAGATATGGACAAAGTTTCATTTAAATTTATTATGTATAAATAAAGTATACTGAAGTTTATTTAGATTGTTTCACTTTCATACTCAATTACGAAAAAATAGCCGGTGACATGGGATAACTTCTGCATAAAATTGATCAACAATGTGTTAAGAGAATAAAAGTCAATAAAAACAGATTTAAAGCCCCAAATGTCAGAACTGGCACAAAAGGACTTGAAACCTGATGGATAAGGGCCAAAAGTATTTCTCCTGAAATTGTCTTTGTAAAACAACAAACCCCAATGGAAACCCTAGTTGTTAAAATTACAGTATCCGAAATTAGTAATAGATGTATCACTGAATAACAGATTAGATACGACAAAAGGACAAATGACCTTAAAGAGGCCAGTAAAGAAGTTGCCCAAACTGAGGTACACAGAGGGAAAAAAACAGCCTTGGTGACCAGTGGGATGGTGCCAAGTGGTCTAACTGAATTAGTTTCAGGAGGAGAGAGAATGGAGTAGGAAAAAATATGGAATACCGGCTGGGTTTTACCCTCAAATTGTATCAAAAACAGTAACCCAGGGATTTACAAGATTCAGCAAGCCCTATAAAAAAAAGAAATCACAGCTTATGCAGTGCTGCTAAACACAGAG
The DNA here is from genome assembly GCF_036850995.1 of Saccopteryx leptura. NCBI lineage: Eukaryota > Metazoa > Chordata > Mammalia > Chiroptera > Emballonuridae > Saccopteryx > Saccopteryx leptura. The sequence goes on from NC_089507.1 coordinate 2,642,054, forward strand.
ATGAAAAAAATCCTTCAACCCAGCCAGAGAAAAAGCACACACCAGAGGGCACAGCAGGGAAAGTCACGCTGCCTCACAGAAGACACGGCGGCTTCCGGGCTACGAGTCCAGCACCGCCTGGCTCAGGCCCCTCGCGGCCACTGGGAGGAGCTCGGACACCACGCTTTCCACATGGGGCACTCAGTTGGGCTCAGCGCTCTGCCAGTGAGTTCCACAGCCCAGTCATGGCCACAGGACACGCCAGCAGCCACTGGCCGAGTGCACCCACCCGTGGCTACAATGAGGCAGTGAGTGAGGCCCACGCTGGCGATGACAGCCGGGCGGGGGTGCCAGGTGCTGCGGCCTCAGCACAAGGAGTGAGTTTATCCGCGCTACTCGAGAATGAACCGGGCGCACCCACACTGCGGAAATGTCGCCAGAACACACACCACAGAAAATAGAGGGCATGGCAGTGCCTACAGCTGACATGTATGTAAAGCTGTAAAAATGATCTTCAGCCTGACCAGGCAGTGGCGCAGTGGACAGAGCATCGGACCGGGATGCGGAGGACCCAGGTTTGAGACCCCGAGGTCACCAGCTTGAGCGCGGGCTCATCTGGTTTGAGCAAAAGCTCACCAGCTTGGACCCAAGGTCGCTGCCTCAAGCAAGGGGTTACTCGGTCTGCTGAAGGCCCACAGTCAGGGCACATATGAGAAAGCAATCAATGAACTAAGATGTCACAACGAAAAACTAATGATTGATGCTTCTCATCTCTCTCTGTTCCTGTCTGTCCCTGTCTATCCCTCTCTGACTCTCTGTCACTATAAAAACAAACAAAACAAAACAACAAAAAACAAAAAAAACAAAGCCGATCTTCAATAGAAACAGCAGGACGTCCCCTGGAGCCGCAGTGTGCAGGTGGGGAAAGACGCAGTGGAGACGGACTCGCCTGTGCTGCCGGGTCTCCGTGGCAGCGAGCTGTCACAGGAACGGCTCTGCCCTGGGTCCGACCCTCCACACAGGGACACCCAGGTTGGGTAGCGCCCTGAAAAGTGCCGGGTCAGCACTGCCTGCGTCTTCTGAACTATGAGACACTCGGGGACCTGCACACTGACAACACGGCACACGCGAGCGTGCCCCCTCAGGAACAAGCCCAGACTCGGGTGGGGCTGAGGGACCGGCTCCGCCCGTCCGGGACCGTGTCCTGTCCCTGTGGGTGCTGAGGGCAGGCGGAAGGAGGCCGCTGGCGCAGGTGCAGCGCCCACCCTGCAGAGGGCAGAGCACGGACGGCTTCCCCGCGGGCCCCCTCACAGAGCCTGCTTCTTCTTCTTGGTGCTGGGGGGCGGCCGCAGCTCCCCGGGCCCGTGGGCAAAGGGGCAGCGCTGTGCAGACAGAGCGCAGCCGTCGGGGTGATGGGTGAAGAACCAGCAGAGGCGGGTCTTGAAGGCCTCGGAGAACAGTCTGCGCTTGGCCTCCGGGTGCCTCTCCTGCAGCCTCTCTTCCCTCCAGTCGCGAATGTGGACTCTCCCGTGTAGGACTGTGGTTCGGAACAGAGAGAGACACGGCCAGGAAGTTAACCTGCCAGTGCTGAGACCCACCGGGGTCTGTGGGAGGCGGCCACCTGAGTCCGGAGTCCCTGCACCCCCCAGCAGCTCCTGTGGGCTGTGGGGAGGAGGGACGTGGAGGCCCGGGTCTGGGCTGCACAGGGGACAAGCTCATGGGAAACTAGGCCGAGGACCTGGGAGAGCCGGGGAGCAGCCACACATGTGGCTCTGATTGGAGCCCACAGTTGGACACCATCTGCACAGAGGTCCTGGTCTCTAAGGACCACGTCTCTTTCAAAATAAGAGCACAAGCAAGGAAGACAGACGTCCTCTCCAGACAGGCAATGCCGAGGGCAGAGCCCGGTAACGAGGGTGCTGGCCGCGGCCCTGACAGCAGGGGTAGTGGGTAACAGGGAGCAGCAGTGGGAGGGGCCTGTGTGGCCGAGGTGACCTCGGAGCGGGGCAGCGGGAGGACCCAGGAGGGGAGGGGGCTGGGGCCCCGGCAGCTGACCCACTCAGCCGAGACTCCCTGCGAGCTTGCACTTGGCTGCTCCTCCTGAGTGCCAAGGACTCCACGTGAGACGAGGCTGAAGCAGACAGACTGTCCCTGGGAGCCATGAGCCACCTGGGGATGCAGATTCGGGGGGAATGAAAGGGGCCCCCTGAAGAGACCCGCTCTGACCTGAGAACTGGACGTGTGAGTTACAGCCGAGTCTGTGCACAGACTGTCTCATGTTACGGCCATGAGGCATCTCTGCACTGCCACTTATTAAATACCCTCCCCTTGGGACCAGAGAAAGGAGCGCTGAGGCCACAAAGGGGGACTCGGCCACCCGGGCCAAGGGCACCTCCCAGGCCGGTGCTGTACCCCACGGATCCTGCTCTCCCTGGGGCGCTGACCTCCCGGCTCTCTTCCCCTGAAAGCCCGGGTGGAGGAAACGTTAGTGTCCACTGGCTGTGCACACAGCGGCACCTCCTGGCAGAGCACGGAATGGCATGCTCGCCCCTGGGGAGCCAGGGCCCCTCAGGTGTGTGTGGGAGGCAAGACTCCCACAGACCCCTGCGCTGTGCGCTTCAGGGGAGGAGTCCCCGACCGCTGGGACAGGCTCATGAGAAATATGGGGGAGGTCACAGGAGCCAAAGCCAGCGTGCACCCCACCCCCCACAGGCCAACAAGAGGACAGGCGGCCACAGGTGTGGAGCAGCACCCGCAGGTTCAGGGACGAGGGGGCCCTGGTAGGGTTTCTAAGGCCTGGAAGTGGGCACTGACGACAGCGGGAGGCCCTGGAGACCGCAGAGGCCCAGAGCCCTGAGGCTTCCCTACACCCCAGGGACAGCGAGTGCTCTGCTGCCCCCTCCTAACGCCCCGCCCCGGCCTGGGCAGGCGTGTGCCAGGCACTCTCGAGCGGGCTCCCACATCAGACCACCCACACTGTGCCCACGTGGAAACATGGTCCCGGGTTGGGATGGAATTACAAGAACACGGACACTACAGACGCCCATTTCTGAACATCTCCTGGGAAGGTGCCACGTGCTCAGGAGCCCTGGTTCTGGCCTGGTCCGCACCAACCTGGCTTACCAGCCCAGCCCCACCCTTCTCGGGAGACCTCCAAACAAGTCACCAGCCGCACTGAGCTGCATGGGCACCGTCAAGGACACGAGCGTAGCAACTGAGGACAGCACGTGGGCATGCCACGTAGTGCCTGCGCTCCCAGCCAGGGAGTTCTGCGTGCTGACCACGTGCTGAGCACATACGCAGCCCCAGGGGTGGGGCGGGCACCGCCCTCAGGCCTGCCGCAGCCCAGCGTAGCACAGCCCAGCCATGCCTAGCACTCAAGGACCACTTCCTCACCCCGGGAGGAGCCACAGCCGTTAGGAGAGGCCCTCACCTAGACTAGCCCTGGCCCAGGACACAGCTTTTATGTGATGCAGCCAACAGCTTACTTGAAGCTCTATTCCCAGGCCTCCTACTCAGAAGTACTTCCAAAAATAAATGCTCCCTGCGTGTAAACTGCATAGAAGAGCAGTCAGACGCACGCTTGTTTATAATGGGAAAAAGATGCCAGTTCAGGACAGCAAACAGAAAAAGAGAGGAGCAGCCCCCACTGCAGAGGGCGCTCAGGGACAGTAGCTCCAGCAGCTGGGTCAGCTCCCAGCACCCCCTCCTCCCAGCTCTCCCTCCTCCCAGCTCTCCCTCCTCCCAAGCCCCCTCCTCCAAGCTTCTCCACAGGCTGTGGGGCCACCTCACCCCCTCCACCCACCCCAAATGTGGAGACTGGTTCCCTTGACTAGGCTTGTCACCAGTGACACAGTACTGATCCCACTGAAATCGTTAACCTAAAAACCAAGTCCAGCTCAACAGGGAAACCAGGCCACCGAAACGCAATACAGCCGTGCCACCTGGCTGTCACATGCACGTGTGCGCACATACACACACACACACACACACACACACACACACACACGGGAAGGATAGTGCAGGCATGCCACCTGGCTGTCACATGCGCGTGCGCGCGCACACACACACATGGGGGAAGGATAGTGCAGGCGTGCCACCTGGCTGTCACATGTGCATGTACACACACACACACACACACGGGGGAAGGATAGTACAGGCGTGCCACCTGGCTGTCACATGCGCGTGTGCGCGCGCACACACACACGGGGGAAGGATAGTGCAGGCGTGCCACCCGGCTGTCACACACACACACACACACAGGGGGAAGGATAGTGCAGGTGTGCACACCTAGCTGTCACATGCACACACACACACACACACACACACAGGGGAAGGATAGTGCAGGCGTGCACACCTAGCTGTCACATGCGCACACACACACGGGGAAGGATAGTGCAGGCGTGCACACCTAGCTGTCACATGCGCACACACACACGGGGAAGGATAGTGCAGGCGTGCACACCTAGCTGTCACATGCACACACACACACGGGGAAGGATAGTGCAGGCGTGCACACCTAGCTGTCACATGCACACACACACACGGGGAAGGATAGTGCAGGCGTGCACACCTAGCTGTCACATGCACACACACACACACACACACACACACACACACGGGGGAAGGATAGCGCAGGCGTGCACATCCAAGCTCTCAGGTGCACACAGGGGGCAGGACTCAACCCCCTTAGGAGTTTACAGACTGAGGGAATGAACAGACATGCCTCCATCAACCATGGGGCCCCGCGGAGGCCTCCTCCCCAACACCTTTCTCAGGAGGAGCGCAAAGGCGCGAGTGCGGAGGATCTGCAGACAGCGGTCCGTATCCCGAGACTACCCAGGGCTGAGCCGGTACCCTCCACGCAGACAAACCTGTGTGTTTCCAGGCTGGCTCCCCAGTCAGCCCCTTCCCCTCACAGACCCTGACCGAGGCACCAGTCCTGCTCTTGGACCTACCACGTGCTGTGCAACCTCCCACACCATGTCCTGGGGACAGGGACAGAGGCCATCACCTTGCTGTGCAGCCTCCAGCATGGAGCATACATAGGAGAGCCCTGCCCAGATGGCGCCCTGTAGGCAACGGATCCTGGAACCTGCTGGTCACCCCCTTCCCAGGGGAGGGCCGTCAGGCCAGTTCCTTCCTGCAGGGCATCACTCATCTCTCCCTCCCGCGACACCCCAGCACTGCGCCCAGACTGCTCTGGGCTGTGGACCAAGCCCTGGTCCGCCCACTGGGAGCCATGGTCCAGTTGGGGAGAGAGTGTGACAAGTGCAGGAGGCAGGACCGGGCGGGGCGGAGGGAGAGGGGGCGGGGCGAGGGGCGGAGCAGAGGGAGGGGTGGGGCGGAGGGAGAGGGGCAGGGCGGATGGGAAGCTGTCCAGGACAGGTGACTTTATGGGGAAGACAGCGCGGCCACCAATAGCAAGGCTAGGGCAGACAGGTGGGGGCAGGGGGGAGCTACAGAGTGTCGGTCCCACAGAACACGCGGTGGGCCCCACGCCACGCGGGAGGAGCTGAGAGGTTGGTCTGGCAGAGCAGGTGAGGACGGCAGCGCTCGCCTCCGGAAACACGCACATCTCCAGGTTGACCCGCTCACCTTCGAACACCTGGTGGCTGTTTCTGAGCAGCGTCTGCAAGCCGCCACACTCCCGCTTCAGTCTCTGCAGGGTCTCCCTGTCCAGCTCGCCGGCGACTTCCGCCAAGGAAAGGCTCTCTGCAGAGGACGGGTTCCCCCAAACAACACAAAGGCAGTTACAAACCCGTTAAATGGGCGCAAACACCACGGCGGTCCTGTGAACTCAGACCCTCCGCACGTTAGCAGGCGGGACCATGCTGTTTACACGCCACGTGCTTTAGTCCACACCTCACAGCAGTGCTGTGCGGGCAGGGCCAGCCCGGGTGCCAGACCCCTGCTGCCTGCCGGCCCTCCTGCAGGTGAGCCCGGGATAACTGTGCCTCCCAGACATGACAGGTCAGCGGCTGCCCCTGTAGCAGCAGCTACAATACAGTTCAATCTAGCCAGCCTTCAGGTCCACCTCTCGGCCGCCTCAAACCCGTTCTGGGAGGAAGAAGTCTGCGGAAGAAGTCTGAACACTGGCCCAGAACGCATTCCCACACACCCAGGCCTGCCCCCACGCGCTCCACACTGCTAGCTTCCTTACCCTTTCAGTGGTGCCATGACCCAGCTGAGAGAGCAGGGGCCCCCGCTCCCACCTGAGTCCCCACGGCCACGCCCTGCAGAGGGGAGCCCCAGGACTGCAGTCGGCTACGTCCCAGGGACAGACCCACTTTTACATCACGCAGGGGTCAGCAACACAGAGGACCCAGTGCCGGGGGCAGATGGGGGTGGCATCACTGGTTCCAGTGGCCACGGACAGGACCACCTGTGGGCAGGAACTGAGGGCTGAGAGGCCAGGGATGCCTCCCCTACCAGGGCCAGAGACCTCAGACCAGCTCTGGACTGACAGAGACAAGATAGGAAGGTCAACACCCCAGCTCCCAGCTGTCCCCAATGTGGGGAGGGGCTCAGAAATGAGCCCAGAACCCCTGCTGTCTGCGAGCCAGGAGGGAGCCCTCTCTGCTCTCGAGGAGGACAGTGCACACAGGCACAGACCACAGGCCTGAGGACCCGGCAGGGGAGAGGGACACCCAGGGACTGAGAGGTCAGGCCCCACGTCTGCAGATGCACCCCCCAGAGGCCTGAACTCTGCCCCAGCCCCCCTAGGCGCCCCACCCAGCCTATCTTCCCCTACTCGGGCTCCGCCCAGTGGGGTAGACCTGGGGGGGCACACTGCAGCACACCCATGGCCCCTTGGGCTGTCTGCAGTTACAGATGGCCAGCCACCCGGGCCAGGGCTGCCGTGGGGGCTGTAGAGGTAGGTGCTCCTTAACGGACACTAAGGGGGTCGGGTGACTCCTGGGGAAGGGGACGTGCTCAGTGGTGCTGCCGTGTCACAAGGACACGAGATGGAAGGGGGTGAAATGAAGACAAGCTTGAGCAAGGCGACTATGGTTAAGGGAGACCAGGCCGAGGGCCGTGCTCCCCGATGCTCCCCGGTTAAGGGGGACCAGGCTGAGGGCCATGCTCCCGGCCCCTCCCTCACAGGGTTAGCAGGGGCCTTCCGCAGGCTGGGGAGGCAGAGCTCTGGCAGGGCCCGACGGACTGCTCCACAGCACCCTCTGGTGGCCGGCCGAGCTCCCCACGGGGCAGAAGAGCAGGAGGAAAACAGCCCCTGCCCAGCAGCCCCGGGACCAACTACCGGGAACAACTTCAGAAAGAGAACCAGAGTCCTACGTGGACACCACTGGTTTCAACACAGAACTCCTAGAACAATCAGGGACTCATGTCTGATTTGGTATTCTGGGGCCTTCAGGGACGATCAACTGTCACCACATACTCCAGGGGACAGCACCGTAACCTATCTTCTGCTCTGACGAGTTCTAGAGACGGAACGTGAGTGGCTGCAGACCCCGAGCCCCGCAGCTGTAGAGGTAACTGCGGGCCGATGTCACCGCCCTGCCCTCGGCCTCCTCCTGGCCCGAGTCCGGTCTGTCAACAGAGCCCCAGGAAACTTCAGGGTGAGCTTGTCAAGTAGCCTAGTCGTCGTCACTGCCTCTTAAACACATTTAACTAGAGCTGACACTTGTAAGTTGGTCACAAGGGCGATGGGGCCGCTGCCCGAACCCCGAGCGCCCAGGGCGTCCAGACAGTTACCTCCTCGGTTCCAGGTCCTCAGACCCCCGCTGAGAGGAGAGCTTGGCGTCAGCCGCCCTGCACCCAGCAGCAAGCTGGCCACTTGCAGCACCACGCGGTCGATGAACTCCCGGGGGAGGGACGCACAGTTCCGCACACGCTCCGCTTTCTCACGAGGGTGAAAGCCAGGCAGCCAGCGCCCCCCAGCCGCGGCCCCGGGCGCACGCCCAGCGCCCCCGTCCAGGGCTCCCGGACCATCGGGATGCCCCTCCGGGCCGTGGTCACCGCTGTCGGCACCTGTCCGGGGCGGGGCCGAAGCAGGTCCCCTGACGGGTGGGCTGCCAGAGCGGCGGCGGCTGTTAATGTACTGGGTTCTCCGCGCGTCGATGCACGCCTCCGCGGCGGGCGGGTACGTCCTCGATTTCCCGATGAGACAAACCTGCGATGGAGGAGAGCGGTCAGCCGCTGCGGTACCCAGCATCCTCTGTGGACCTGGCAGCCTGAGGGCGCCTGTCCCTCCGACCCCTGCCCTGACCACCTGGCTGTCACCAGGAGGCGGCCCCGACTGTACATTTCAGGTGCATCTGAGTTAATGAGGCTTCCAATAAAAAAACTTTAAGTCATTCTGAGCTTCTGAAACAGGCTTTAATTGCAGCCAGTTACTTGCAATTCAAGGACTTGGAGCTCAGCGTCCGGCCTCAGATGACACTACACAGGTCAAGACGGCTCTGCACAGGTCCAGCCGACACCTACTCTGGGGAGGTCCCCAGGGCCATTCAGAATTTCTGGGTTCCCACAGAGCTGCCTGGAGAAGGAAGCGCCAGGACATCCCCCAAGACGGGGACCACGAGAGAAGAGCCCCCCGAACCCCGGCAGTGACCGAGATGGTGAAGTCAGCCCAGGCGCCTTGGGAACATGCGTGCTGCGTGCACGAGGGTCCTCTACGGCTGAGACGGGGCTCTGAGCTTCCCACCCACACGCCACCAGGCCGCCCCCGAACACGCAGGGGGCAGGACGCACCCTCTTGGTGGAAGGGATCCTGAGGCAGTCCTCCTCCACGTGGAACCCACAGGTCGACCCCACCTCTCGGATGAAGTCCAGGTACTCGCGGTACTGGGTCTTCTCGCTCTGCCTGCGGCAGTACCGCCCCACGAAGTCAAAGAAGCAGCAGGGCAGGACGAAGAAACGGCAGCGGTAGGAGGACCTTCGGAAACAGCAACAAGCACAGAAACCAGTCAACCACAGATCACTGAGGTCAGCAGAGCCACGCAGACTGACTGAGTCACAGCCTTCACGTCAGAGAGCCACGCAGACTGACCGAGTCACGGCCTTCACGTCAGAGAGCCACACAGACCGACCGAGTCACGGCCTTCACGTCAGAGAGCCACGCAGTCTGACCGAGTCACGGCCTTCACGTCAGAGAGCCACGCAGACTGACTGAGTCACAGCCTACCAGAGCTAACGCCCGGAACCATGTGGCACAGTGTATCTGTAACAACTGCGGCTAATGACTTTCAGACTCGGTGTTTCCATTGCGGTCTCTGGTCAGCCTCGTCTGGTGCTTTGGGAAGTGCCCCAGACTTCAGCTGTGAACCGGCACCGGAGGCAGGCGCAGAGGCAGGAAGATCTGCTCTTGGACCCGGGATCCCCGAGAGCCGGAACAGCTCACAGGCCGTACAAGGGAGACTTGGCAACAAAACATCTGGGGCAGCCCCGTGAGCGGGTGCCCGGCTGAGGGCTCCTGATGCAGAGGCACAGGCTGCCTCCAACAGGTGGATGATGCGACTCAAGAAGCAAACATTGCTGCCAAGTATCTTCCTGAGGACAGGCTTTTCCTCTGAAGAAAAACCCGTCTATCAAAAAACAAACCAAAAAAAACCCTTCTAAGAATTGGTACCTCTTTCACCACTGGATGTAAGTACTGTACAAGTAATCTGTTCTGGTCAACACTGTCCCAGAGAAACAGAGGATGAACTGCGTATGTAACTTAGCTTTTCCCAGTTTCCAGGTTTTAAATAGAAACTAGGCAGACTCTGACATTTCACCCAATGCATCGTCACACAGCACTTGGCCTCGCTGCCCCTGTGGTGCCCGCTGCCCCCACAGCTGGCAGCTGCCGTTCTGCACAGCAAGGTTGAAGCAGCAAACGTCCCCAGCCACTCGCCCTGCCATCGTCTCCCTCACCTGGCTGCAATGACAGGTATCCACGGTGTCAGCTCATCGGAATGGTTGCCGATTAACCAATCAACATCTGGGAAGAGGGTCTTATCACTTGGCGTGATTGTGCCTTCCTGAAAGGAAAACACAAACAGGACAGAAAGTTCAGTTGAGTCAACACCGAGCTGTGGAGGCAGCAGCTGCAGCGAGAGGGCAGAGACCCCGCAGGACCGCCGCCCACTCTGGGCCCCCGGGGTGCAGGACCACCTGCCCACTCTGGGCCCCCGGGGTGCAGGACCACCCACTCTGGGCCCCCGGGGTGCAGGACCACCCACTTGGGCCCCCGGGGTGCAGGACCACCTGCTCTGGGCCCCCGGGGGTGCAGGACCACCCGCTCTGGGCCCCCGGGGTGCAGGACCGCCGCCCGCTCTGGGCCCCCGGGGTGCAGGACTGCACAGCACGTCACTGTTCAAAGCAACACGAGGTGAAGTCGGGCACGAGAGAAAGTGATGCCATCGAGGGACACGGTAAACACGAGACACATGACGTGCTGACGTAGCGCGTCGACCGCTGTGCAGCAAACCTCTCAGGAGGGCAGAGGCTCGAGAGCGATGCTGAGGCACACAGTAAATGCACAGACCGCGGCCGCTGTTTCTGACCGGGACGGAGGGTCACGCCCTGCACATGACGGCACTGCTGCACGCACAGACTGGCAGTGCAGCGGGCTTGCTGACTCCAGCTCCCCCAACAAGCAGAGCTGTGCCGTGACGTCAGCCACAATGTCACCAGGCCACAGGGACTTTTCAGCTCCATGACAGCCTGACGGGACACAGTTGTATGTGACCCACTGAGGACCAAGATGTCATTGGGTGGCACACGTGGCTGTACTCTCGACCTCTCCACCACGGAAACTAGTTCTTCTCCCGTCCCAAGTCAGCACGCTGCCCCTGCTGGACGGGAGCCCATGTCCCAGCCACACCCCTGCACGTGCGCTCCAGGACATGGGCCCTGGACAACCTGGGCGGCTGAGGCACGTGAGCCCCAGGACACGGGCCCTGGACATCCTGGGCGGCTGAGGCACGTGCGCTCTGGACACGGGCCCTGGACACCCTGGGTGGCTGAGGCACGTGAGCCCCAGGACACGGGCCCTGGACATCCTGGGCGGCTGAGGCACGTGAGCTCTGGACACGGGCCCTGGACATCCTGGGCGGCTGAGGCACGTGAGCCCTAGGACACGGGCCCTGGACATCCTGGGCGGCTGAGGCACGTGAGCCCCAGGACACGGGCCCTGGACACCCTGGGCGGCTGAGGCACGTGAGCCCCAGGACACGGGCCCTGGACATCCTGGGCGGCTGAGGCACGTGAGCTCTGGACACGGGCCCTGGACATCCTGGGCGGCTGAGGCACGTGAGCCCCAGGACACGGGCCCTGGACATCCTGGGCAGCTGAGGCACGTGAGCCCCAGGACACGGGCCCTGGACAACCTGGGCGGCTGAGGCACGTGAGCCCCAGGACACGGGCCCTGGACATCCTGGGCGGCTGAGGCACGTGAGCTCCAGGACACGGGCCCTGGACAACCTGGGCAGCGGAGCAGCAGGGCTGGGGAGGGGGCTGTGCCCACGGCACCCCAAGCTGAGGGTGTGGCCCCACGGCTCAGAGCTCCCTGGCTGGCTGGGAGGCCTCGGCTAGAGACCAGCGCCCCTGAAGACCTGACACCAGGCCAGCTGGAGGAGTGCCGGCAAGGAGGTGACCGGTCACTCCCTCCTCGGGGAGACTCCTCTCTGATGGGCACCTGGACAAGCGCTGCCTGAGGACAGTGACCTGGGACACGTGAGCCCTCGGCGTGGCTGGAACAGGGCTCCTGACGGCTCAGGGCAAACGGGCTGCCCGACTCCACAGCGTCCAGCCCAGTCCAGACGCATCTCCCTGCCCCCCTGGCCTGACTCCTCGGCCTGCCCGCTGCCCCCAGGCGGCAGCAGCCCCCAGACAGTGCGAGGTCACCCTGCAGCTGGCCCGTGGAGGGGACACCCTGGCTGCAGATGTCAGCATCCTCTCTTCAATTCAGCGAGAGGCTGTGAGAGTCTACAGGTTTCCCTCGCTCTGGACTTCAGGCTACTTAGAGCAGGCGTCCCCAAACTGCGGCCCCCTGAGGCCATTTATCCGCCCCGCCGCACTTCCGGAAGGGGCACCTCTTTCATTGGTGGTCAGTGAGAGGAGCACTGTATGTGGTGGTCTGAGGGACAGTGAACTGGCCCCCTGTGTAAAAAGTCTGGGGACCCCTGACTTAGAGGAAGGTGAGTGGTTTTGGCTGGCACTGGACTGGCCCACACACAGAGCAATACCACTGACACCACGGTCAGGAGGCAGCACCGTGAGGGGAGTGGCGAGCGAGGGGAGCAGTACCTCCAAGCACGCCTGCGGCCCATACATGTCCCAGATCTTCCTCCTCCGCACGTCAACCCCTCGGCCGGGATGCTGAAAGTTTCAGAAAACGAAGAGTCAGTGCCACTCACTGCAGTAAATGAGCAAGGACAGGCGGCAGGCAGGGCCGCAGCGTCAAGTCCAGAGACCGGCAGCGTTCTGGGGCGGCTGCAGGTCAGCGCTCAGCTCTTTACGACAGACATGCGCCCCACAAGGCAGCTGGGACCCGCCCTCTGCTCACAGTCGCTAGGTGCCTTCATCACGGGGGACACAGAGCTGGGCTATGGGCCCTGTCTGGGCTGGAGCCCCAGGCGACAGGCCCCTCGGCTCCCAGTGGGCATCAGACCACAGGCTGGGCTCCTTCTCCAGCTCACCAACCGAGAGAAGCTCCATCCTTGTCCTCCGAGGTGGCTTGTCCCCAGCACAGCAGGCCCCTCGGGCTCTCACAGGGCAACTATTTCATGACCCCCCCACCAGCCGGCAGGCGACCACGAGCGTGCTCACGCCCAGAAATATCCAGCTCATGGGTGCTACAGGTTTCTCTTTTGTACAGCAGTTCAAGGACATCCTGACAAGCCCGTGCCAGGTCCCCCACTGAGGACGGGTCTGACCCCTACGGCAGAGGCGAGGGGTTCACCTCTGGGGTTCAGACCCCAGCTGGCCCCGTCGACTGTGAGGCCGCTGGGCCCCGCTGGCTGTGCCAGGTGAGCCGGGAATGGCCTAGCGCCCTGGACGCGCCCAGAAGGCAAGATGCTGGCGGAGGCCCCGGGCGCTGTGCCCGGTGCTGAGTGTGTTCTGCCTTCCTTCAGGGGCCCAACAATGGCTGCAGAAGCTACCACCACCCTTTCCCATGTCGGTGCCCTGTGCTAGACTTGAGCTTTCTGAGGGCAGGGCCCCTTCACCCTTCATGCCCTTCCGGCCCCTGGGAATGGTGGGCTGTCCAAAGGAAACAGTCCACAGCAAGACACACGTGCTGTCCAAGCCTGCCGTTCCCTGGCACACACACTGGTCCCTGAGAACACCCTCCTCGTCTGGTGACACCGCTGTCCTCCCTCCTGTCGGACAAGCCGCCTGTCCGCAAAGAGCCCCCACCAGCCCCATGTGTCCACGGCCAGGCTGACGGGGACCCGGGTCATAGCAGGAGAGGTCTCAGCGACCCTGTGTCCACGGCCAGGCTGACGGGGACCCGGGTCATAGCAGGAGAGGTCTCAGCGACCCTGGGCTGGGTGTGGAGACGCGCTGGGGGGGGGGGGGGGGACGGCCGTGTGCCAGGCTTACCCCCTCGCGGCTCAGGATGTGCACCAGGAGGCCGTTTCCGCAGCCCAGGTCCACAAAGGACTGCTTCGCGGTCACCCCCTGCGCGGCTCTCTCTTCCTCCCACAAAACCTGACGGGAAAGAACAAAACCAAGTCAGTTTGCAACTGGCTCTAACCTAGCATAATTGAGACACAAGCCCCAAGACACAAGCCTCTAACACGTGCTCAGAGGAGGCGGGGAGGCCTCGCTGAGGTCCCAGGCTTCCGTGCAGGTGACGGGCAGGTGGGCAGGGGTGGGGGAGCCGGCACCGGCCCTGCGAGCGTCTGAGGCTGCGAGGGGGGAGGGGCTCTCCTCCTCAAGACAGAGCCCACACTGAAGGGCCGTCTCTGGGCAAGAGCTTTAGAGGTCAGTGTCTTCATGCTTTTTCTACATTCAAATTCTGTACACGTTTATAACAATAAAAAAAATCACGCTATTTCGAAAAAGACTAAGAATGACAGCTGTAAGCTACTCTGGCCCACAGAAGCCAAAGCAGAAGCAGAGCCCTACGCCGGGGGCTTGACAAACGCAGCTCACCATGGGCAGCATCAGCCAGCAACCACCGCCCCCACTCCCCACGCGCCTGGACTGACCACCGCCCCCACTCCCCACGCGCCTGGACTGACCACTGCCCCCACTCCCCACGCGCCTGGACTGACCACCTCCCCCACTCCCCATGCGCCTGGACTGACCACCTCCCCCCCTCCCCACGCGCCTGGACTGACCACCGCCCCCCCTCCCCACGCGCCTGGACTGACCACCGCCCCCACTCCCCATGCGCCTGGACTGGACACGTTCTTACCAGCAGGTAGGCAGCAATAGCCACATCTTCATACACAAACTTCTCAGGATCAGTCACTTCAGGCCACACCTAAAAAGTTGCCAAGAGTGTGTCTTGTTCTTCTTCCTCCCACCTCGTCACAATATTTAAAGTACGTCCATAAGGTATAAGTCAAACTGGACTGATTATGAAGTTCCTAAGAAAATAAACTCATCCCAAAGGCAGAAGTTCACCACCAGTCCCTCGCAGTAAGAGATGTGTCTAAAGGCACAACACTCTTACAACACCTGTGTGTCCAGGATACGTCACGAGATGCAATCTAAGGCAAGACTGTGCAGTAAAGACAGTGCATGTAAGCTGTTTAGATGAGGCAACTGGACATCACAGGAAAACAGTGACATTAGCCTCGTCACTTATCTGAATGACAATGAAAAAGCAAACAAGGGTGGGCAGGGGTGGGGGGCAAAGGAATAGGGCGGGGCCAGTGCTCCGTCCCCTGCACTGTCGGTGACTCCTGTCACTCCACAGGAGCTATCACTCAGAGTTCTGTCCCTGTGCCCGCCTGCAAAGGAGGCACAAAGCCGTAGCCACCACACAGGATGACCGTCAGGCGCTCTGAAAACACCCGGCACTGGGTGTGTAAGTGTGGGGTCCGTGAACACTAATAACACGCAGAACTGGTATCTGGCAGGAGAGGACCCGACGGCCGACGCGGAGTGTTCATATTTCTGTTCCATCCAGAGTGGGTCAGACGGTTCAGGCGAACCATCTCACCACAGGCAATTTAAAAGCTGGAAGAACACGAGTCCCTTCTTGGAGGGACTGAGCAGGTAACAGGATAAAAAGGCAGGCTCGGGTAGGACCCAGGAAAGAAGGGACCAGGTCGGCCCAGCCAGAGCCTCCACAGGTTTCAGCAGAAAGGAAGGGCGGTGGTCCCCAGCCGAGACTTGTGGCTGCTCTGTTACACAGCAAGAGGTGACTGATAAAAGACATGGAAATGCTCAGCCTTGCGATTTCTAGGAGCAGGGAGGGAGACATGAACTAGGAGGAATAAAAAGGAGTTCCAACCACACTGTGCTTTACTTCTTACACTCGGGCGAATGCGTGTGTTTCGTACTGTGAAGTCTAGAAAGAGGGACGTCAATTCTAAGGGGATGCTGTTTACTTGAACTTTTCATTTACCTCCTCAAAGTACCTGATTCATACCAAAGAATTACGGTAATTCAGTAATCAAGGTAATGTTCAACTGTTTTCAATTATTTCCCTTTCATTCTCTTGGGGGAAAAGCAATGGGCAATTCTGAATCCTCTCCCCAACACGGCTGTGCAGTCCGCGTCCCGCGGTGCGTCAGCCGCCGCCGCAGAGGGCTAGGGTGGGCTCACCGGCTACACGCCCGCAGCTGTGGGAAACGGGCGGGCTCCCAGGACACAGCCCCACCTGCCAGCACGCTGTAATGACCCGTTTCTATGAGGGGATGGCAGGCGGCCGCCGAATTACCTTGACCAGATCTTTGCACTTGTCCTTGAGCTCCTGGTAAGCCTGGCTGTACTTCAGGATGGGGATGAGGGACAGGGTGCTTTTAAACCCACTCCCCTTGCGCTCCACAGACCACCTGGCCAGCTTGGCCAGCAGCTCTTGTCCAAGCCAGCTGGGTTTGGGATAGACAATTCCATCTGAATGCCATCTTTCTGGACAGAAAATTAAAACAGATATGAACCTTTAAAAGTAAAAAGAAACACGAGTAAGCAGAGCTGGTCTCAAGTGCAGTCACACGTTCATCTACCAAAGGGGAGAGGAGATGGCTACTGTTACAAAATACGTTCCCCGAACAGTTACAGAACCTTCACCAACAGAGAAAACCATTTGAAAAGCAAAGAGCAGAATTCCTTCTCTTGCAAACATTGTTCAAGTGCATCACACGTCCTACGGAGCCCACAGGAAGGGCCGCCCACAAACAACCATGTTCCCTGCCTCCTGCCTCTCCCACCAACCAACCACCCGGTTCTAGTGCCCGTGGGTCTGCCCAGAGCTTCTGTTCTCCACGCATCTTCACACGTGCAACTCAGTGTGTTTACTGGCTCGCCATCCAGTGGCCCGAAAGCCGAGTGTCCAGCCACAGAGCTAAGGACACATACGTGTCCACATGCAGTTTCCAGGTCCATTGCCTACGGTGCATTCCACCACCGGAACAGAGCGGGCGTTCCACCACCGGAACACAGCCGGGCGTTCCACCACCAGGACACAGCGGGCGTTCCACCACCAGAACACAGCCGGGCGTTCCACCACCGGAACACAGTGGGCGTTCCACCACCGGAACACAGCGGGCGTTCCACCACCAGGACACAGCGGGCGTTCCACCACCAGGACACAGCGGGCGTTCCACCACCGGAACACAGCGGGCGTTCCACCACCGGAACACAGCCGGGCGTTCCACCACCGGAACAGGGCGGGCGTTCCACCACCAGGACACGGCGGGCGTTCCACCACCAGGACACAGGCGGGCGGCTCCACCACCAGAACAGAGTGGGCGTTCCACCACCAGGACACAGCGGGCGTTCCACCACCAGGACACAGCCGGGCGGCTCCACCACCAGAACAGAGTGGGCGTTCCACCACCAGGACACAGCCGGGCGGCTCCACCACCAGAACAGAGTGGGCGTTCCACCACCAGGACACAGGCGGGCGGCTCCACCACCGGAACAGAGCGGGCGTTCCACCACCAGGACACAGCCGGGCGGCTCCACCACCAGAACAGAGTGGGCGTTCCACCACCGGAACACAGCGGGAGTTCCACCACCAGGACACAGCCGGGCGTCCCACCACCGGAACACAGCCGGGCGGCTCCCGCCTGGGCTGTCGCTGCCCAGCCCCCGGCCCCACAGTAGGCGCCCACACCAGTGGGCCCCGAGCACAGCACACCCCGAGGCTGCAGTTCAGGCAGCACGTGAGGAGAGCGAGCATCAGCTCTGTGGGTCTGCGCACTCCACGGGGCCTTTCAGAGCAGGCGGAGCTCGGGCAGCTAGATGAGAGCGGCCAGGCTGGAGACCGGCAGGGGCAAGGGGTGGTCTGTGGGGCCAGAACGAAGATGTCAGGCTCTGTCACCATGAGCATCAGAGGGTCACAACCCAGCCCCACCCGTACTAGGCGCCCTATCTGCCGAGAGGCCCGCGGGCAGAGCACAAAGGAGAGCCTGGGACGGGCGCCAGGTGTCCCCCTCGGACCCCTCACTGTGGAAGCACTCCTGCTGGGACAGGGGCGGGATGGGGGGATGGCTCCGGGCCTCCCCAGCTCTCCCACCCCTACGCAGAGACGCGGCCCCGGGGTCACCTAACAGCTCCATACTAGCTCCCACCAGCAGGGCCACCGCAGGCAAGCCAGAGGGTCACTCCCACTCCCCGCTGACCAGAGCGTGCAGAGAGGAACGCCCGGGACAAGGTGCCTGGAGCAACCTCCTAAAACTCTCAAGAGCTAGCACCTGTGCATCCCTCAGCACTCCAGCCAGCTTCTCAGCGTGAACATGGACCCTCAGCACGCCAGCCAGCTTCTCAGCGTGAACATGAAGCCCGGCCCCTCCTCAGAAGCTTAATTATGAAACCCACTGCACAGCTGTGGAGACTGGGAGCCACAGGCCACCACGTCCGTAGGGCCACACTGCCAACGGCGAAACCGAGTCCCTCCGACCCCAAAGCAAGCTCTTCCCACTGTACCCTCTGCTTTCTACAAAACCATGTGCAAAGCCCAGCACAGGTAAACAGACAAGTTCCCCTCGGTTATTCTAGAAAGTATAGACAGATACGGCTCTCAGGAGAACATCAGTGAGAGAATTTACCAGTCAACTTTTTCATTTTTACTTTTTAAAATATTTTTATTGATTTTAGAGGGAGGGAGGGAAGAATAGAGGAAGAGCGAGAGAGACAGGCGCATCGGTCTGACCGGGGATCGAACTGGTAACCTGTGCTTTGGGACGATGCTCGAGAACCAAGGCAACCTTTTCATTTTTGAAAATACCAACTGGAAATAAACCAAGTTATGCACTGTCATGTACAGACACAAACACCATACAGAACACAAGGGAGTTCACTGAGCTGCTAGGTTTGTAATAAGCATTACTAAGTACCCACCACATCTAAAATGACATGGGCCTCAGCAGGAAATAAGTCTCACGCATACTCTCTACGCCGAGGTGTGAGAAAACAGGAGGTGGCTGCGGGGGCTGGAATGCATTTCCACAGCAGTTTGAGCCGAACCCTGTCACTACACCAGGTGTCCTGCCGGTGTCGAGGCCAGGCAGGTTCACAGTGGGTTCGGGCAGGCCACAGAAGAACTGCGGGGCTGAAAGGCACTGGGCCATTCCTGTTTACTGGATTCTTGCAGAGGCCCGTGAGCGAACAGGCAGAGGAAAACTGCTTCTCGTGGTGGTGGGCCAGCGATCAGGACCACAGCCTTACATAGACCATAGACCATAGACCACACACACACACACGTGGCTTTCTGCCACGTGCTCATCCACTAATCGTGCAAAGTGCACACAGTCGGAAAACAAGTGAGCAAGCCCAACCACAGCTCTTTCCACTCCAGGGCCTAAACAGTGATGGACGAAGCTTCCTTACAAAGACTTGACGGTGGGTTTGGGGGGGGGGGGTGAGCCCACAGTATGATGTAGAGATGTGTCATAGAACTGGGCACCTGAAACCTGTATGTTAATTACCGACACCCTAACTAACTCAATAAAAAAATAACAAAATAAAGGTGTTTGAGTCTGTCTGACCTCATTGGTAAAACTAAATGCTACGTGGAATGTGGAGATTAAGGACTCCTGCCTGCCAGGCCAGGACCACACAGGCGTGGGCTGGGCACCAGCTGAACAAAACCACGTTACAGAAGCACCAGCTGGAAGGCACATTCCCACAAACCTTAACTGCCTAAGAGAGCTCCTTTAGCTCTTCAACGGCCCAGAACCTTGCAGCCACCTAGAGAAACTGAAACATCGGAAAAGGAATCATTATCCAGTTCTTACCATTCTCCTTTGTCGTGGCTGAGCTGAATTTGATACACATTGCCCATCTTAACCTTTAAATTCCCTTTGTCATCTTCTTCCAGAGGTAAAAAAGTTGCGGTTCCATTAAGGACATCTAAGGAAAAAAGGACACGGATGCCAGGTTAATGCTGCTTAGTGCCCTGTCTTAACGGAAGCGGTAGTAAAAGTAGTAACAGATCAGATGTTGTGTCTTCAGTCTCCCAGGGCTTTCCCCACCGTTTGCAACGCTGAGGCAGGACAAACAGGCTCTTCTGTCCTGGCCACTGCTGCACCGAGCCTACACCGCCAGCAGGAGCAGTCCTAAAAAAGACCCTCCTGGTTGACAGGCGCACTAGCCTCACACAACCTGAGGGACAAAGTCCTTAGTACTAATTCACCACCACAGGAGTCACCAACTTGGGATGCGGTGATGACAGAAACTGCCTTCGGTGCAGAACAACTTAATTGTAATACAGCACCACTGTGAAAACAGTAATTATAAGACAGCGCTGGGGCCAGGCCCCTCCACACTGCTTCACACGGAGCAGTCAGCTCACCTCCAACAGAGCTGCACTTCGTGGCCACGGTCCCACTCAGCCAATGGAGTACAAACCTCAGCAAGAAAGGAAAACGTGCTCCCCCAACGAGAGGGACCTGGCTTAAATAGACAGAAATCCCACCCCTGGCCCCTGATTGGTCTTGCCTCATGCAAATGAAGACTCCAAATCCTCACAGTTTAATTGGTCCAAAGGCACTGTTCTGATTGACCAGAAACTGCTCTAACTGGCCAGAGTAGCACAGCTCCAATAGGATGGGGAAGACCTCGGTCCTATTGGCTGAGAGAGGACTCCAGGTCCTTCACAAGGGCTGGCTCACTGGGCAGGAGCGCTGTGCAGGCTTCTCCTTGAAGTACGGTTAGTGTGAGTGAGTGGCCCCTACGTATAAATGGCTACTAGGTTCTGTTGTGTTTTTTTTGTTTTTAACTTGAGCCCAGTTAGCCACCAGGAGCTCTTCTCCTGCAGCTATTTTCTCAGAGTTCACACTCAGAAGTTTGGCTCTGCCTCTTCTAGTAAAACCAGTCTGCACACAGAGGGCCACATCTGAGGGCCGCATGGGTCCTGACTCACGAACTCTCTAGGTTTAGTAGAGTGAAATGTAGAGGGTGATGCCACAGTTGATAAAAGCTGGAAGGCCTCCCATACTAGCCTGGGCACGGCCGAGTCAGAGGGCCTCCTGGAGGAGGGGACACCTGGAAGAGACTCCCAGGGGCAGAGGCAGACAGTACTGCGGGTAGGGGGGAGAGCGAGGTGTGCGCCTACCCGCATTTTAGCACTGCTGCCGGTGTGCACAGAGCAGCCTCCTGTGGGTGTCTGCGCCCTAACACCCAGAGCCTGGACGGCATCGTGTCACATAGCATAGAGGGGCTTGGCAGACGTGGCTCGGACTATTGACCTTAGAAGTGGGAGAGCACAGTGGGCTCTATCTCGTCACATGAACCCTGAAAGTGGAGCACCTCCAGCTGGAGGCGGAAGCGGGGCAGCAGAAGGGGGAAGTATTGTAGGAAAGATGCCAAGTGCAAGAAGGGTCAACACGGAAGGCTCTGAGACGCAGGGAGCTACGAGCAAGAGCCAGACGGCGGCCTCTGCGGGTCCCTCCAGGCGCGGCTTTTTTTTTTTTTTTTTTTTTTGCGCATCTGTCTACCGGATAAACTATCTCACGTTCGCTGCGTGTTGCCCTTCTCCCCCACGCCTTCCGGCCACCACCCCAATCAATGGGTTCTCAGAGCTCAAGGCTGCATCCCTAGGATGCCCCTAGGCCCCTTTCAAGTGTCTGCCTGAGAAAAGTCAAGACTGAGAAAAGAATCATCGACTCTTCCAGCCCACACCTGAAGAGGGGGCCCACCTCCCGCCTCCGTGGGAAAGCAGGAGCTTAATTTCCACACATGCACGGCTCCCCTCACCCCCACCTCCAACCCCATTCTCCCTTTAAAACGCCCGGTCACCCACGGAGGAGTTAAGGAGCAAGCTATTGGGGCAGTTCGAGTCCCTCTTGCAAATCAGTGCATTACAATGAAAACCCATCCCTGCCACTTGACCCGGCGTCCGTCTGTCACTACGGGACACCCCCCGTCAGCAGAAACGCTCTCACCCTGCACGACGAGCTCTCTCCTCGGAGCAGCCAGCGGGCAATGCGGGCTCCTTTTCGGAATGACGGTTCTGAGAACCACGTCGAGCTCGTGCTGAGCCTCCAGCTGCACGCCGGCCCCTGGGCCGGCGAGGAAAGCCAGCATCTCCCCATTGTCGCCGCCGACGAGGCTGCGGGAGAAACCGTCCCAGAGAGAATCCAGATCCGACGCGGGATCGTCGTCCTCCCGGCGTCCATCCTTGCTGGACGGTCGCGGGGCCCCTGCGAGCAGAGGCGCTGCGGCGGTGGCTTCCCTCTCGTCTTGCCCTTGCTGGCGCCGGCCCTGGGGCTCCTCGGGCCCTGCGCTCGGCCTGGGACCCGGGCCGCTCTCGGGGGAACGATGACAGGGTCCCGGTCCCTCCTCGAGTGCGCATGCCGCCGCCACCCGCTCCTCCTCCTGCCCGGGGCCTGCGCTGGGGCTCAGGCCGCGGGCGTCGGTCCGGGGCAGGGCAGCGCTCCGCCGGGCCTCCAGGCGGACTCCACACAGCCGCTTGTTGGCCACCTGCGGCCTCTCCAGCCACACGGCCACCGCCGCCCAGAAGCCGCCGGGGAGCAGCGCACCGGGGTCGCGCACGGCGGACCGGCCCACTTCCGCCATGATGGGTCCGCGCACTGCGCCTGGCAGCTGCAGCAGCGGCGCGCGCAGCGATGACGCACAGCGGCGGCGGCGCGGCCTGTTGGCGTCATGGGGGCGGGGCGTCGTGGACCCGATAGGAGAGGGGAGAGGACGGACCCATCGCCTTGCACGTGCCCGCTGTGCTTCCAGCGCGGGGTTGGGCTGCGGAGTTGAACCTTTGTTTTATTGTGCGGGGACCTGACCCAGCCGTGCAGAAGCACGGTCGGAGCCGCGTTTGGGAGAGTTCTGCAGGTGGTGTGTTTACGAAGTCATAAGGGTCAGCCCGGCATGCTGATCTCAGAGTGGCTCCAGTAACCGTGACTGTAATGCTGGTGGCCGAGGCCAGGCCGGCCCACATTGGATACCCCGGGATGGTAGAGAAACTGCGGAGCAGGGAAACGTGGAGCCACTCCCGTTTTAATAGATTCTCGCAAGGGCGGAGGAGCAGACAGGCAGGGGGAACCCTCTTCTCACAGCAGCAAACGGAAAGCAGCAGAAGGGTCCCTCACAGGGCGGGCGGGCAATCCGCCCTTCGCCGTCTGCAATCCACACTGAGCACAAGTACCCGCAGCCTTACATAGAAAACACACACACACACACACACACACACACACACACACACACACACGTGCTGCCACAAGCCCACGCATCAATCAGGCAAAGTGCTTGCCCCCAGTTAACCGGCCAGCAAGCCTAACACAGCTACTTTCCCAAAAAGGACAGATTGAAGTCAGGGTGCCGGAGAATGTGTGTGTTCAAAATGACACCTCTGGAAGCTCCTTCCTCCCCATGTTTGTTCATGTTTGTTCTGTCTCAGGTGGGAGGGCTACAGTGGTGCATTGCCACACTGCCCCAGCACAGCCTGGGTGTGTGTCTCAAGGCTGCTGACGCCTGAGTGTCCCCAGGAGGAATGGGGAAAGGTGAGTGTGTAGTAAGGTACCAAAAAGTTGCAAAATTAATATTGATATTCTAGGAGGAAAGGTCAGGCTTTCCTGTCCTGTCCTTCCTTTGGGGAGGGGAGGGAGAAGAATGTAGAAGTTTCTGGCTTGTAAGGACAATGTGTCATTTAGTTTTAAATCTAAAATAAAGGTTAACTGAGGAACTACTTCTCTTTCAATAAGAGACAGAATTTACATGCCCCCTGCATTGACTGTAGTTCCTCCCCCTTCCTGGAATCCTGAGAGTAAAATACTTCTAGGCCAGGGGTCCCCAAACTTTTTGCACAGGAAGCCAGTTCACTGTCCCTCAGACCGTTGGAGGGCCGGACTATAAAAAAAAAAAAATGAACAAATCCCTATGCACACTGCACATATCTTATTTTAAAGTAAAAAAACAAAACAGGAACAAATACAATATTTAAAATAAAGAACAAGTAAATTTAAATCAACAAACTGACCCGTATTTCAATGGGAACTATGGGCCTGCTTTTGGCTAATGAGATGGTCAATGTGCTCCTCTCACTGACCACCAATGAAAGAGGTGCCCCTTCCGGAAGTGCGGCAGGGGCCAGATAAATGGCCTCAGGGGGCCGCATGTGGCCTGCAGGCTGTAGTTTGGGGACCCCTGCTCTAGGCGAAGGAGGGGAGATAGATACTAAAAGATTTGTAAATATCTTTGATTGTATTACCTTGAAAGTTTTCATGTCTCTATGGATTCCCTAAGCAAATTTTATAAGCTTGTGTCATGATGTCATGCTCCCCCCAGCTTGTGTGATCAAGGGTATATAACCAGCCTCTGAGATGCATTTGGCACATACAATTTGGGTCTGCAGCTGCCCATGTTAGCCATATGTGGCCGGCGTATTTAATAAATCTCCTCCTTTAATAAAACCCCTTAAAATTCACCTAGACTTGGTGTCTACGTAAACCCGCGGGAGTGAGGTACGGTACTTTTCAGCATCTGGGGTGTTGCATCCACCGGGTACAAGAACAAACGTCGGAGACTTTCAGGAGTTTAGATGTTATTTTATTGGCCTGTTTAACCTGCGCAGGGGCAAACTCCCAAGATGTCTGGATACACCATGCTCACAAGGAGCTGCAAACGGAAGCCGCACCTGGCGCTTACAGCCAGGTCCTTATATATCCTAAGTGAGCGAGCATTTACAGAAGCAGATGTGGCAGTTTAGCTATTGGCTAGGGAGGTTGCACGCAGCATAGCAACAGGAGCCGGCATAGCAACAGGGGCCGGTTTTAGCTTAGTGGCGAATTTCAAACATAAACTTCTGATAAGGGTCTCTGACCTTCTTTGTTCTCAGCCTCACAGGGGCCCTATCAGCACTCCCTGTTCCTTCAATAGTTACACTCTTGGTAGCCCCAGCATATCAGCACTCCCTGAATCTAACATGGGGTACGGTACTTTACATCATATGGGGGCTCATCCGGGATCCGGTGTTTCATGTCACCAGGTAGAGACACCCCGAATCAACTGGTCTCTCCAGGGAGCTGCCTGACCCTGCTGGAATCTCGAGGAGAGACGCCACCTGAAACGTTTTAAAAAAGGATTGGGTCCACTTTGGTTCCTCACACAAAATGTTCTGGTGGCATCATATAGTAAAAAAAAACTAACTGCGTATTTAATTACCTAGCATAAATATTAACTGTTTGAGTAGTATGGACGTCCTTCTGCCTCCTGATCATACAGAGTTCAATCGATATATTTTAAAAATGTGTAGGCAACATTAAAAAAAGGCAAATGTATGTTCTTGTTTCCATAAATTGGTTATCAAACAAACATGATTTTAAGTTAATAAAATTGGAACTGGAACTAATTTCATATTTTGAAAGAAAACTCACTCCCAGGAGTCAACGAGCATGAAAAAAATTCACTACTTAAAGGGTTAAATAAAGTTGTAAAGTTCACGCCAGTATAGCCCACAGGAAACCATACCTAGGCCTGGTTCCCTATGCCAGGTGCTTTATTAAGCTATATACCACACAGCCTATCAGTTAGGACTCTTCCAATTCTTGTATTATATAGAACCATATTTAATCTGATATAGTATCACATGCCGTTTCTTTTGTTGTTGCTGTTTTACTTTCAAGTTTACTTTTTACTTTTCATATACAAATGAAAGTTGACAGATATATGAATTTACCAGAAATTCCAACTGCCCTTTGGTTGTTCTGCCTGGCTGCCTGACCTCACCCTTACTTACTGGACAATCGCCCCTGAGGCAGAAGAGTTCCAGGAAGCTGGTCAACTGCCTCAAGAAGGAGCATTCTAGGAAGTCAAAACTGTAAAACCATAAAAGGGAACATACCAGAACTTCTGACTCAGTACCCCCTCAGGCTCTCCCAAACCCTATAAAAATTCGCCCCTAGTCTGTACCTGTGCCCTCCCTGGAGAAGTGCCTGGCAGGGTTTCTTTCTTCCTTTCAATAAAGCCTGTTACTCTGGTCTTTTCGGATTCCCATGGATTCCAACATTTGGTGCCGAAACTCAGGACAGGGTACTAACTGCCTGGATGATCCCTCTTTGCCATCCAAACTTACAACCAGGAAAGCAATGGGCAGCAGCAGCTCGACCCGGGCTTACTCCCTGATTCTGTTTGGATGTGTAAACTATTGGCCGGCGATCTGTCCCTGTCCCAAACCCCTGCCGGACCAGAAAGGTAAGGAGTTTCTCCTTCCCCTTCCACGGTCAGCTTCTCTTTCCCACAAAACTTTCTCTGGTCAGACAGTTTTCTCTGACACACCTCAGCTTTTGAGAGGTTTGACTTTCAGTCTCAGTGGACTGCACGGAAGACTAGGTGCCTAGCCAAACCTCTCCACTCTCTCTCTCGGAGCTCCCTGACAGGTGGTGACGACCTCTATCAGGGACGACTCCCCCACACAGAGATTTTCTCCTCTTGGGACAGTGTCAAAAGGTGGGGACGCCCCATCTTGCTCACCTGTCTCCACTATGGGTTCTTCAGAGTCTAAGGTTCCTGACCAGACCCCTCTAGGATGTCTCATATAAAACCTCACTAAGTTGGGCCTCTCTGACCTTAAGCCAAAAAACCTCATTTTCTTCTGTAACACGGCGTGGCCCCAATACTAATTAGACAATGACTCCCATTGGCCTGAAAATGGGACATTCGATTACAATATTCTGAGGGACCTAGATAATTTTTGCCACCGGACTGAGAAGGTCTCAGAGATTCCTTACGTGCGGGCTCTCTTCTCCCTTCACTCCTGTCCTTAATCTCTGTGTCTCCTGTTCTACACGCAGACCGTTTTATGGCCAAAGAAACCTCACCTAAAACCTCCGCTCCTAATCTTTCCTTCTCCGCAGACTCCCAACTCTCTTCCCCTCCTGCCTGACCCCTGGAGGCACCCCTCTCTCCGGACCCCTCTCTGGTCCCTTTGCTGACTTATTTCAATCGGGTCTCTTTCCTCCAGGAGCCCCCTGCCCTCCCTTCGCAGGACCCTGTTTCTCATTCACCTGCAAATACCAGTCTCTCTCCTACCCTGCTGGCCAGGGGCCCCTCCCTTCTCCACTGTGTTCTTAAACCCCTCCTCCCTCCTTACGGACAGTGGCTCTGTCTCTTTTTCTTCTTTGGCCATTCCCCCCTGCCCACCAGCTATGCCCTTCTCCCCCTCGTCCTCTCCCCTCTCTTCAGAGCTCCAAATCTTTTTGACTCCTCTGACCACGTGGTGCCACTACCAGCACTTTAATCTCCTCCTCCTCCTGCTGCAGATTCTGACCCTCCTTCTTTCCATCCAGCTGTTCACGCTGTCCATCCGTCTGCTTTCTCTCTTCCTCCCCTCTATGCTGACAACTCCCTGCCATTTTAAAAAACTTAAAAAGGCAGAGTTGTCTATTGAACTGTGTGAGTAAGCAACCTGTTTTGTCTCTTTGTCAGAAAATATCTCTAGTATAATTTTAATTAAAACAAGCAAAGCATGCTCATTTAAATTTATAATTTGTATGTGAAGTCTTTGTTTAATATGTAACTGTATCTGTTTCTAAGGCCTTAAACCAATAATTACCCGCCTCTTAAATCAAGACTTACTCATCCCCATGGAATCTCCCATCCTTCCTATTCAAAAACCTTCAGGGGCTTATCGCCTCGTACAAGACTTACACCTAATCAATGAGGCGGTAGTTCCCCTCCATCCAGTAGTCCCTAATCTCTATAAATTACTGCCACACATTCCCTCAAACACCACTCACTTCACGGTTCTAGATCTCAAGAATGCCTTCTTTACCATTCCTCTACACCCTGACTCTTACTTTCTGTTTGCATTCACTTGGACTGACCCAGACACTAATGCAGCCCAGCAACTTACATGAACTGTCTTACCCCAGGGGTTCAGAGACAGCCCACACCTGTTTGGGCAGGCACTAGCTCAGGATTTAGCAGCATGCAATCTCGAAACTAGTACTCTCTTACAATATGTAAATAACCTACTCCTCTGCAGCCCCTCCCTGCCTGCCTCAAGGAGACACACTGCCACCTTTCTTAACTTTCTTGCCACGAAGTGTTATCTTGTCTTCTCTGCTAAGGCTCAACGTCACTCTCATTCCATAGTCTATCTGGGCATCTCCTTAACCCCCACCACCTGAGGTCTCACCCTAGATCGAACTCAGACTCTCCGCAGTCTCCAATCACCTACCACCGCAAATCAAATTCTTTCATTCCTTGGTCTAATACAGGGGTCGGGAAACTTTGGCTGAGAGAGCCAAGAACGCCACATATTTTAAAATGTAATTCCATGAGAACCATACAATATGTTTAACACTAAATACAAGTAAATGTGTGCATTTTATGTAAGACCAACACTCTTAAAGTACAGTAAGTCTCTGAATTCTTTTTAATAACGTTGTAATACTGTTGTTAACCAATGATGAATAAAGTACTTCTTACCATTAATGCGATTTCTGGTGCTGCATGGTTTTTGCTGATGGCTTTGTAGTCTGGTTGATACGTGGTGAGGTTAAGCTTCATGCAGGCATTGAGACTTCCATCCATTACATGTGATGGTAGGGTGGTCTTAAAGTTCTTTAGAGGTGAGAAAGACTGCTCACATGCATACGTAGAGCCAAACATTGTCATTACAGCAATACTCACATGCTGCAGTGTGTGATATGTGACGGGAAGCACATTCCAAGTTTTGACAATCAGCTGGTCCGTGGATTGAAGTTTTTTCATTTCTCCCCACTTGTGTTTGCTCGCCAACTCTGCTTGCTGTCGTGCAAGTCTTTCCAAATCTTCATTCAGTGACTTGAACTTATTCATCCTGAGGCCTTCAGGTCAGCAGCTCATAGCTCAGAATCTCTGATGGAGACACCAGGGATGTAACTCAGGTCGGCGCTGTCCACTGCATACTCGTGTGGATGGGTGATGAACTTAAAAAGATGAGTGCGCTCACAAAATTTTCCAAAGCATGCTTTGAATAACTGTAGGAGATGAGATATGAAGCCTGTTAGCTGCTGGAGATCAAGATGTTGAGCAGGGTCACTTGCTGTGCATGCATCTTTAAACTCTCCCAGTTTTTCAAAGTGTAGTAAGTGGCCTGTTTCAATGTCAGTTATGAAGAGTTCCAGCTTGCTTTCAAATGCAAACACTACTTGTTGAAGGGATAAGACTGTATTTCCAATGCCTTGCATTTTCACATTGAGCTGGTTCAGATGTTCAGTCATGTCCACGAGATAGTAGAACTTCAGGAGCCACTCAGTGTTAGCTAATTCAGGATGCTCGATGTTTTTCATTTCAAGAAAAGTCCGGATTTCTCTCAGACAAGCCGTAAAACAGCTGAGCACCTTCCCTCTTGACAACCAACACACATTGCTGTGCAGAAGCAGACCAGGATAATTATTCCCAACTTCATCCAGCAGTGTTTTAAACTGGCGATCATTTAAAGCTCAGGCAACAATAAAGTTGACCACCTGAATGACCAGCGACATCACCTCACCAAGCTGCTCACCACACATCTGAGCACAAAGTGCCTCCTGATGTAGGATGCAGTGAAAACTTAGGATGGGTCTCTTTTCATGTTCACGAAGAAGTGCTACAAATCCTCTGTTTTCCCCCACCATGCACGGAGCACCATCAGTACACACCAAAATAAGTTTATCCATTGGTAGATATTTTTCTTTAGTGAACTCAGTGAAAGACTTGAATAAATCCTCCCCTCTTGTTGTCTCTTTTATAGGCAAAACAGCAAGACTTTCCTCACATAGTGTGTCACCGACAGCATACCTTGCAATCACGTTGAACTGGGATAAATGGCTTACATCTGTTGACTCATCCAAAGCGAGAGAAAAGAATGGTGCTGCATTTGTGTTCTTCACTTGTGTTGCCTCAATTTGATTTGCTATCATGATGGTACGATCGTGAACAGTTCTTGCCAACAGAGGCATGTCTTTTATTCATTTGATTATCTTGTCTTTATCTGAAAAGTCGTCAAAAAGTTTATTGGCAACATCAAGCATGAATGTTTTGGCATACTTCCCATTCTGTGAATGGCTTTCCATTTCTCACAATTGCTAAAGCACCAGCAAAGCTAGCTGAATTCCAGTCACCTTGTTGGGTCCAAACACAGAGTTGCTGCTGACTAGCTTGCACTCTGCACAGTAGCTCTTGACATGGTTTCTTCCTGCTGTGCCCCGCTGGATATTTTGATGCAAATGTAGTATGGCGTGTATTGAAGTGCCGCTTTATATTTGACCATTTCATCAATGCAATTTTATCATTGCATATTAGACACACTGCAGAACCAGCTCTCTCCACAAAGGCGAATTCCTTTGTCCATTCCTGCTGAAAAGTATGATACTCCTCATCTTTTTTTCTTTTAGCCATCTTCTTAGTCAAAAGGATTTCTGCAATTAGCTAGCTGACTACTTGATTAAAAGGAGGGAAGTTTACTTCCTGATCTCACAACAACCCATGTACATATGCATTATACAATAAAATTTTGGTGTTGTCCCAGAGGACAGCTGTGAGTGGCTCCAGCCACCCGCAACCATGAACATGAGTGCTAGAAAATGAATTGTAATACATGAGAATGTTTTATATTTTTAACGTTATTATGTTTTTAATTAAAGATTTGTCTGTGAGCCAGATGCAGCCATCAAAAGAGCCTCATCAGGACCCGGGTTCGATTCCTGGCCAGGGCACACAGGAGAAGCGCCCATTTGCTTCTCCACCCCTCCGCCGCACTTTCCTCTCTGTCTCTCTCTTCCCCTCCCGCAGCCAAGGCTCCATTGGAGCAAAGATGGCCCGGGCGCTGGGGATGGCTCTGTGGCCTCTGCCCCAGGCGCTAGAGTGGCTCTGGTCGCAATATGGCGACGCCCAGGATGGGCAGAGCATCGCCCCCTGGTGGGCAGAGCGTCGCCCCATGGTGGGCGTGCCGGGTGGATCCCGGTCGGGCGCATGCAGGAGTCTGTCTGACTGTCTCTCCCCGTTTCCAGCTTCAGAAAAATGAAAAAAAAAAAAAAAAAAAGAGCCTCATCTGGCTCGCAAGCCATAGGTTACCGACCCCTGGTCTAATAGGCTTCTTTAGACATTGGATTCCCAATTTTGCTCTCTTAGTCAAACCCCTCAGTGAGATCTTCTGAGCATGGCTTTTAAGGTCTATAATGGCCAAGGAAGTAACAGAAAAGGCAAATAAGGCCCAAAAGAAATCAGGAAATACCAGCTTTTGGCATACGCTCTTAAAGGCTCTAGCACCCTAAAGGTCTTCATAGGATTCCATTAGGGCCCTGCTTCAAGAGTGGAAAGAAAGGTCATTGAACTGAAGCCTGCCAGGCTCCCGACCCCATCAAGCGACACATCATTGCTGTGGAAAAGGGACACAAGAAGGTAAGCTCTCCCCTTGCTCCATGGAGGGAGGGTTCAGTCTCCTCTAGCCCTGCTCCAGCTACCTGTGACCTGACCTTGCCCAGCATGCTGGGAATTGCCACTGAAGGCCCAAAGACATTGTTCACGAGCCTAAGGTATTTCTTTCAAGTAGCAGATAAACTGATCTCATTTCTTGTGAACACAAGGGCCATCTACTATGCCTTGCCTGAATATTTGAGTTTTATTTATCCCTCAAAGATCTCTACTGTAGGTATTGACAGTCTGATTTTGTTACTTTATTTAATGTATAGTATCTCCTTTATTCCTCTTGCCTCAATGCCCCATGCCTATTGTACACTGGGACCTGCTGCTAATTCCAGCTAGAAGCAGTGGTCACTAAGACTTAAACTCTAGCTACAAAGTGTAGAAATGTAACCACCTTTCCCCAAGGAAAGGATTTCCCCTTGCAGGATTTATAGGTTACTCAGCAAACTGTCCAAAGACTGTCCAAGAGGTGCTTCCAGCATTACATCACCCAAGGACTGACTTTCACTGGACAGGTCCACACACCATGATCCTGACAACTCTCACTGCTGCTAAAGTAGAAAAATGGCATGCCTTACTCCAACCACAAACCAGAAGCTGGTTGGTGTACATATGGCTAATATATGAAAAACTAAGGACTCTTTTAATCAGACTTGGGGAAAAGGGAAACTAGGGTAAAAAGAAAGTCAACTTAATTGTCACTAAAAGTTAAAGATTTTTAAATCAAGAGTTCTGACTAGAAAGAAATTGTATGGTTTTGATAATAGAAGGTATAAGGTATGGAAATACTTTTGAAAGAAAAAGGAAAAAGCAAGTTGTTATGAAAGCCAGTTATTTCTGGATAAGAAAGTGCATGAAAGCTGAGGGTTTATGTAAGTTGTAGAAGGTTTGTGCAGATTGTAGGAAGTTTGTACAGAGAAAAAAAGAATTTGAACAGTCAGAAAACTGGTTTTCGAAGAATGTTTAATTAGTCACCCTAGCTAACAATCCTCTACTCTCCCCACTTATTGGGATAACTTTTTCCTCCACCCTGACCATCTGGAGCTCAGAAATAGAGAAACAAAACCAACCCCTTGTTCTTCTATTCTCTATTCACCTCTCAGCCTGCCTCACCAAATTAGGGGCTTTCTATAGGTGGGACCAACACCTATGTGTCTCCCTACTAATTGGACAAAAACCTGTACCCTAATCTATCTCACCCCAAATGTCAACCTAATTCAACTCCATGAGCCTCTTCCAGTTCCTAGTACACTACCCATCAATCTAAGGACCAAACGAGTTGTACAAGTAATCCCTCTTCTTGTTGCTTTAGAAATCTCTACAGTAGTAGGTCTAGGGGCAGGGGGACTGGCCACTTCCCTGTCTTATTGCTACTCTCTCTCTCTCTCTCTCTCTCTGAAGCCCAGCGAATTCATAAACACAAAATCAGTGGTTTCACACAAACTGGGTGTCTTGACTATTGCCTCTCATTGGTCCACTTACTCTCCTATTTATGTTTCTAACTTTTGGACCCTGCCTCTTACGTTTGTTCGCTAGTTTCTTACAGAACCGCATGCAGACCTTTGCCAATCAGAATACTGGGGAAAAAACCCTTGTTTTCGATGCTAGCACCAATTATAGGACCAATCCTAATTTTGTGCCTAATGTTAATGCTTTCCCCTTTCTTTATCAAAAGTTCCTGCAGGCCTGAATGAGAGAAATCTCCAGAATTACCTACAATCAAATGCTTTTACAAGCCCTACTCCAACTACCCTGGGGGGGGTGTCACAAAGGAGGCCCCCCCAATAGGGATATCAGTGGGAAGTAGCTCCAGAAGATGGCTGGTCTGAGACAAACCTCCTTCCTGAACCCCATACCCTTTCCTTCCCCCCACCTCTTTTCCTTTTCTATCATACCACAGAGTTGAGAAATTACAGATATATGAATTTACCAGAAATTCCAACTGCCCTTTGGTTGTTCTGCCTGGCTGCCTGGCCTCACCCTTACTTACTGGATAATCGCCCCTGAGGCAGAAGAGTTCCAGGAAGCTGGTCAACCTCTCAAGGAGAAGCGTTCCAGGAACTGAAACCGTAAAACCGTAAAAGGGAACATATAAGAACTTCTGACTCAGTACCCCCTCAGGCTCTCCCAAACTCTATAAAATTCACCCCTCGTCTGTACTGGTGTCCTTCTCCCCAGAGAAATGCCCAGCAGGGAACCTTTCTTCCTTTCAATAAAGCCTGATACTCTGGTCTTTTCAGACTCCCATGGATTCCAACAGAAGTCTAGACAAAAAATTTTATTTTCCTTATAGATTTTAATAAACTAAAGAAAAAAATATATAGACTTTAGAATAGTTTATCTTCTTTTTTTTTTTTTTTTTTTTTTTGTATTTTTCTGAAGCTGGAAATGGGGAGGCAGTCAGACAGACTCCCGCATGTGCCCGACTGGGATCCACCTGGCATGCCCACCAGGGGGTGATGCTCTGCCCATCTGGGGCATCGCTCTGTTGCAACCAGAGCCACTCTAGTGCCTGAGGCAGAGGCCATGGAGCCATCCTCAGTGCCCAGGCCAACTTTGCTCCAATGGAGCCTTGGCTGTGGGAGGGGAACAGAGCAACAGAGAGGAAGGAGAGGGGGAGGGAGGGAGAAGCAGATGGGCGCTTCTCCTGTGTGCCCTGGCCGGGAATCGAACCCGGGACTCCTGCACGCCAGGCCGATGCTCTACCACTGAGCCAACCAGACAGGGTTATCTTCATTTTAGTACAAAGTTTATTCAGAAGTTAAAAAGAGGTAATTATCTGTCTGCAGACAACTAACAAAATGATTTCTCTTCAGTAGTTTATTTTTAAATAGATGGAAGATTGTTGTAAAGTCAGGAGTCAGGGCTACCATCACATCAGCCACCTGGCCCATGCAGGTTCGCATTGGATTCGGACAGTCGGTAAAGAAACAACGGAGCTAAAAACTGATGGGCCGTCATCTTTAATTCTAGCTTGCACCTGGCGGGCAAGTAAAACACACACTGAGCTCCAAAACCCACTCACATTCAGTGCTCACAAAGCTACTGACTTATCAGAGTTTCCTAGAATCAAAGGTTTCTAGCTCACCAGACTTTATTCACCTCTGTTCCCCATCTCCTTCCTTCTCCCTGCACAAACTCTGCACAAACTCGCTTCTCACTCAACACTCCACCATCTTGGCTGCTTCTCCTGACCTCTTCCACGTGGCCTTTCTCTGCTCTCCTCTCTGCTCTCTCCTCTAAGGTTAATCTCAGGAACCAAGAGAGCAAGCTCTCGTTCTGCCCCCATTTAATAGTGTAGATTCAAAACCTTTAATCCAATATACAAAATAGGGAAGTCAAAGTCACTTATCTGGGGCATGATGGGATTGTACCACCCCACAGCAAAAAGGGTGGGAAAGTCTTAATCCCAAAACCAAGCAACAGGCTACAAGGATTCTACCTGCCCACAGCCCATCCCCAACACACACTAATATCACCTGGGCAACGGCCTCCACGTGGGCAGCGTCATCTTTAACAAAGTGAACATAATATATTTTATCTGCCCAACAATTGTCATCCTGTCCTTTGGTTCAATCAATTTGTAAATAAGCTCTAGACTGGTGCAGGTACTAAGTATTAAATACAGGTAACAAGTAGTATTAAAGTTCTCTGTCAACTCATAGAGAAGATTATGCTTTATTTAGAAATTATATAAGAATAGATTTCCTGTAAATCTTAAAATGACATGTGAGAGAGTCAGGGATTTTGTTCTTTACGGTGCATCTGCGTCTGTGAGCCAGAATAATTTGTAGCTACATTGTCCTTAAATAAAAAAAAGTCTGTATTTCAATAGGAAATATACTTCATAGACTATCCTGGCATAAACCATATTCAAAAATGTCGTATATTATCACAAGATTACAAACCTTGCCTTGTTGCATTGAACAATCTACACATCCTACTTGAATATTTCCATGTTTAGCTCCTGGGATTATTTGTAACCTTTCAAAATCACTTCCCAGTATAACAATGTCACATCCAGATGCATAAGCCTAAAAAAAAAAAAAAAAAAGGAACAAAAAATAAAAACTATAAAATTGCCAAGATCTAGCATGCAAAACACTGGCATTAAATATTACATTTTGGCCCTGGCCGGTTGGCTCAGCGGTAGAGCGTCGGCCTAGCGTGCGGAGGACCCGGGTTCGATTCCCGGCCAGGGCACACAGGAGAAGCACCCATTTGCTTCTCCACCCCTCCGCCGCGCTTTCCTCTCTGTCTCTCTCTTCCCCTCCCGCAGCCAAGGCTCCATTGGAGCAAAGATGGCCCGGGCGCTGGGCATGGCTCTGTGGCCTCTGCCTCAGGCGCTAGAGTGGCTCTGGTCGCAACATGGCGACGCCCAGGATGGGCAGAGCACCGCCCCCTGGTGGGCAGAGCGTCGCCCCTGGTGGGCGTGCCGGGTGGATCCCGGTCGGGCGCATGCGGGAGTCTGTCTGACTATCTCTCCCTGTTTCCAGCTTCAGAAAAATGAAAAAAAAAAAAAAGAATAAATATTACATTTTAACAGACTCATTTGAAAATTTTTTAAAATCCGTATTATTTGAGAATACTTCCTTCCCTTTACCTCCCATATACAAGTCCCATCAGCAAACTTAATCAGTCCTATCAGCAAAAAATATACCAACTCTGTTCATTTCTTCCTGCTCCACTGAATACTACTGCCTTTATCTCAGTTCATCTCTTTCCTGCACTATTGTTCATAGCCTGTTTCCTTTCTCACTTACCGCGAATTTCCTTCCACACAAAGACTACAGCAATCTTTTAAAAATGTTTATTATACCAAGTACTTTTCCCTGTTTAAACCCCTTCAATATTTTCTTGGAATAAAATTCCAACTCCTTACCATGATCAAATCCCCTCACTGATTGTCCTAATTCTTCAAAACCATCTCAAGGTTCTCTTTCTTTTCCCTAATTAGTTCCTGTCCCTAACTGCCCTTCCTTCTGTTACCTAGGTCTACCAATCTGTCCCACCTCAAGGTGTTTATCTACCTTTTATCTGCCTGGTCTTTGTCTCGCCAGCTTCTTTTCAACATTTAGGTCTCAGTTCCTGACCTACCTCCCCACCTGCCCCACCCTTCTCTCTAATTCCTTTCCACCACATTACTATCTGTTTTTCTTTGTAGTATATATTATAATTTGTAAATATATTTCTTATTATCCTCACAAAAATGTCTATTATTATTAGACATTAAGTTTCAGACAAAATGGTAGGGTTTGAGTTTATATTGTCCTGTGCTCTAGCACTCAATTTTAACTGAAGGGCCTGTTTTATAAATACTTATGGAATAAATGAAGTATTTAATTTTATAAAGGCAGCCATCATAACCAAACAAATTAAAAGGTATATAGTTCAAGGCTTCTTGGCAAGTATTTTATAGCTCTTTTAGAATTTTCCAATGAGCAGAATTCTTCCAGCCAGAACTCTTTCTGCATTCCATACCCTCCTCGCTCACAGGAGTTTCTTCCATTGCAGGACACATGGCCATCCGGAAATGCATGTATCATAGGTCAACATGCAGTATCACACTGATAATAAAACATCTATCACAAACTATTTTCCCTCCTGATAAGTTCTTAAAGTTTTTGGTTTTGTGTTTTGGTTTTTTTGTTTGTTTGTTTGTTTTTGGGGTTTTTCTTTTAAAGACAGAGACGGACAGACGGGAAGGGAGAGAGATGAGAAGCGTCAACTCATAGTTGTGGCACTTTAGTTGTTCACTGATTGCTTTCTCATACGTGCCTTGACTGGGGGCTCCCACAGAGCTAGTGACCCCTTGCTCAAGCCAGCGACCTCTGACTCAAGCTAGCAACCTCTGAGCTCAAGTGAGCGACCCTGGGGTCATGTCTATGATCCCAAGTTCAAGCCAGCAATCCAGCACTCAAGCTGGTGAGCCCGCACTTAAGCTGGACGAGTCTATGCTCAAGCCGGCGACCTCGGGGTTTTGAACCTGGGTCTTCAGCATCCCAGGTCGACGCTCTAGCCACTGCACCACCACCTGGTCAGGCAAGTTCTTAAAGTTTTAATAATTTTTTTTCTCATCACTTTTGCACACGCATATATACTTTACTTAATGTAAAAAATATATTATACTTAATATATACTTTATGACTTTAATTTCTACCAAACCTAAAATAGTCCTGTACACAATTTACCCAAAACTGTTAGGAGAGGGACTTGAGAGAGCATACAGAAATTAATCTGCTCAAATTACAGATGAGAAAAAGAGGCCTAACAGGCTGACGAAACTTCTTCACGGCAAAGAGGGCACGAGAACCCTGACCTCCTGATTTCTGAGCTCGTGGTATTTCCACGGCACCGCCAGCCCTTCCCTAATGAATCATGCCTGCTTGGGATTTTCCTGAAAGAAATTAAGGATAATCAAGTCTCGTTCCACTAGCGTCACATAGTGGAAAAAAATGGCTCAGTAAACAAATAAAAAATCTTATGATGGTCAGCTCACCTATACAAATATCCACAACAGGATCGTAAGGTTTGTCACATGACTATTAGCCAGAATAAGCTCCAAAAAAGTGCATTTACTTCAAGAAAATTTTTCATTCACAATACTCTAAATACCTTAATAGTTTAGCTCTGGCTGGGTAGCTCAGTTAGTTATAGCATCGTCTCATTATGCCAAGGTTGTGGGTTTGATCCCCAAGCCGAGCATATAAAGAATTAATGAATACATAATAAGTAGAACAACAAAATTTCTCTCTCACTTTCTCTCCCTTCCTCTCTAAAAACAATAAATTTTAAAAATTATAGAAAATAAGCTCTAAAAGACTAATTTATTTCAAGAAAACTTTTCATTTATAATACTCTAAATACCTTAATATTGTCAAAACTGACTTTTCAATATTAAATTTTTATAAAATAGTGATTTTCACTATTTCCCCAATATTGTTTTAAATTTTGAATGTTTTCAACTTAGATTTCCTCCTCATTATATATATATTAAAAGTCTTCATAATTTTGCTTTCTTTTGTTATACCTGAAGTTATCTACTTATTTTCAGATACTGTGTTGCAACTATTTTTGTCAACAACCATGACTCTATATTTCCCAGAATTAAGTCTCTACATTAATCTGAAGTACCTCACAAAATTACTGTTTAATACAGTAAATGTTATATATTACCAGAGTTAAAAAATGCAAAATTATCTCAGAAATACAGTTAGTCCTAAAGAGAGCAAGATGCCAATTTATAATACAATTAACTCTCGATCATTCAAAGACTTGTCCATTTTGGATTACCTGTGTTCTTTTGCAGTTGCTGTATTATATTATCACATGACTTTTGTCATTTATATTTTCATATGACTTTTCCTTAGTGACAGTCTTACAAAGTGCAAAGCTGTCTCTCTTTAGTTTTGCTAAACTTTAAATCCAAAGTAATTATTGAAATTCATCTGGAATATCTCTCCTCACTTTCTTTTCTCAATGGCTATAAACTAGTAGGTAGCGGAAAAAGGATATAACCAGCAGCACTCCACATTTTACAAGTTGACTATTATGCTTGGCGCTTAAAATAAAGATCTTCTGGTTAGCTTGACTACAGAATTTAAATGCTTACAGTTTATTTGAGTGTATAATTAGATGTAGGGTGCATGAAAAAACTCAAACCATATTTGCATTTTGTTTCATTTCTTAATCACTTTCAAAAACTTTTAACTGTGTCCTAAAAAATCCTGCTGTGCACAGTTGAATAGCTATGATATATACCCACAATAGAATATTATACAGCTGTAAAAAGGAAGAAGAAAAAAGAAAAGGAAAGAAAAAAAAAATGAGAAAGATATCTATGAATTGACAACGGGGATATTAAGTGGGGAAAATAAAACCAATGTACAAAACGGTATATATATCAGTATGTTACTTTGTATGTAAGGAAGAAGGTAAATAAGAAAACATACATGTTTCTGCTTATTACAAAAGGAAACACAGGCAGGATATAATTAAGAAACAACAGAGTTTGTTAACTAACAAAGGTAGGAGGGTAAGGATGGAGTGGAAGGGATAAAGGAAAGAATAACATTTCTAAGTATAACTTATACAGTTATGATGTTTGAAAACATACTAACAGCATACATATTCAAAAATTAAAGTAAATAAATCAGAACGGGGAAGAGGGCAGGTGAAACAAATGAACTAATGCATTTCCAGTGAATACTATGGCTACACCTAGAGAAAGAAGGCATGGACAAACTAAGCAACTTAGGAACACAGAATTTGAACATACATTTTGTCTTTGGCAGCTGGAAGAAAAATATGAGATTTCTCCGATGTTTTTTCTTTCCTCTCACACTACTATCAAATTCACAAACCTCTGAGTGCTGTGTGGAGGTTTGAACCACATCAAGCAAGTCTGTATGTAGCACCAAGTGGGTGTCCTACAATGTAACTCAATTCTGCCACTACCTAGGGGTAGCATCAGATCCCTCGGGTTAAGAAGGGCTCAGTCTTAACTGAGACTGCCCTCCACTTCAGAGGATAATCACAAGTATGAGGACTGCAGAATACCCATAATATCTGTCTGACTTGGCTACAAAAATATGCGATTCCCATGACCTTTTTCTCCTTGGATTTGATTACTTGCTAAAACAGTTCACAGAACTCAGAGAAAGTTACAGTTACCAGTTTATTAGCCATAAGAGAAAAGATACAGATGAACAGCCATGTGAACAGATACATAGGGTGAGGTCTGGGAACATGCCTCGTGCAGGAGCTCCACAGTCCCTGTGGAGTTGGGGTGCATCACCCCGTACAGGTGTGTGTTCACCACGCAGAAAGCTCTCTGAACCCCATGCTGTTGCAGTTTTACGGAGGTTTCCTTACGTAGACATAATCAATGATTAACTCCAGTTTCAACCTCTCTCCTCTCTGGAAAATGGAGGGTGGGGTTGAAAATTCCAAGCATCTAATCATGGTTTGCTCTTTCCGATGAGTAGCCACCATCCAAGAGCTCATCCAGTTGCCTCATTAGAACAAAAGATGGTCCTAGTCTTCTTATCATTCAATTTACAAGGGTTTCAGAAGCTTATGCCAGAAATAGGAGGTGAGGGGGTGAACAGTGGCACAGAGATCAATACTTATATTTTTTTATTACCTCTCAGGCAGAGTAAGGTGAAGAAACACAAACAAATTCTGAAGTATTTTTGTAAGTTTTTAAATTGCAGTGGTACAAACAATGCAATTCTAAAACTATTTTAGACGTATTATGGAAATGAGCCATAATTCTTATTATATAAGAAAGAACAAATTTATGAAATGGGGGAAGACACAATACAGTCATGTAAGGCTGGACTGATTAAAAATATTGATATACAATCATGGTTTTTAAAATGTACATATAGGAAGTTCTCACATAACATTGTTGATAGGCTCTGTGACTTTATGTGAAACTATGTACAATGAAACCAGTTTTGCCACAGGTTAAATGATACAAAGAAGAATTATATTTCTATGGCATTTTATCAACGTTATAATCACATAACATTGAATGAAATGACGTTATTCAAAGACCTGCTGTGTTTTCATGTACACATGTAAACATGCTTGTACATGTATGTTATATGTGTATGCTATATGCAGATGCATGTATATATTTGCTAGTTCTGTCCAATGCAAGGGTCAAGAGGCAGACATTCTAGTAGCAGTGAGATCATCAAGCATCTTGAACTTGGTCTCTAATATCATTCCTACTAAAAGAAGTCAGGGCTTCTCAAAAAAATGTCCAATTACAGAGCTGGGGTAGGGGAGCTATGAGAGCCCAGAATACCTCGTTATGCCAGAAAGATAGTGAAGAAGAGAAAAAGAAAGAAAAAAAACAGGAAAGAGAAAAGAAGACCAGGTGAGACTCATCATCAACGGATGCTAGGTCCAAGGGGAAAGTTGGCGGAGGGTGAGGGTTTCTCCCGCAGGGTCCTAACGAGGCTTTCACACGCTGCTTGTTGTCGCAAGTGGCGGGAGAAGGGAGGAAAGCAGAACCAGTGTTACAGTGAAAACACTGGGCAACACCCTGACGGGTCATGGAAACTACTGTCGCTAACGAGAGAGAACATGTGCGTCCAGAAGTGATACCCAGAGGAGGACACAACATCATTGATACATCATTTTGCCCCCAAATGCATTAACTTCAATCTAAGAGGAAACATCAGACAAATGCAAAATAAGAAAAGGTTTGTTTTCTACAAGGGGGAGGGACGTACTATATTCTTCAAATGTCAATGTCAGAATGAATTTTTAAAGAAAGGGAAGTGAAAAATGATGCTAAATAGACAGGATAATTAAATGCAATACCTGCTCATGGACTGAATCCTGGACTAGAAGGAGTAAAAATGTTATAAAGAACACCATTATATCAACTAACAAGACTAGAACATGGATAGTACATTCAGTAAAAACAGTGTATCAATATAAATTTATGAAGTTGATTACTGTACTGTGGTTATATAAAATAACATTCATACTATGAAACACAAACTAAATTGTTTAAGGGTAAAGAGTCATGAATGTATATGTAATTTACCCTCAGGTGGTTCAGAAAAGAATTTTGTGGAAACAGCCATATGCTGTGTGCACAAATGATGAAGAAAATGAAGTTATCACTAACAGCCAGTCTAGGTATGAGAATACGCTGCTCCTAGTATCGTTTTTTAAATTTTTATTTAATTTAGATTATTTAATTTTCTAGGTATGAAATTATTTCTAGATAGTTATTTTCCATGTAGTAATGAAGACATCTACAATCTAAATAACTTTTTCCAAAGAAATTAAAATGTACTTCCACCTTTCACAAACCACAGTGACCAGAGCCTATTTTTTTCTCGTTGGCATTCTGCTCAGGACCCGTGCTTTCCGCTGGTGCCCACTCAACCGTCATGACAGACCCTGTGAGGACAAATCCATCCTCATTTTGCTGATAAGGAAGCTCAGCTGAGGAAAGACTGAGTGATTGGCTCAAGTTTCAGAGCTGGTATAAGGCTCCACTGAGCCTGAGACCAAGACACAGCAAACAGGAATCCAGGTGCTCCTGCTCCCTGTGCTGTGCTGTCACAAAATGCCCCATAAACACACGCCGCTGTGAGCTATAATTGTTCTCTGATTTCTGCCCATAAATAAAATGGCTCATGTGGATGTGAAGCACATAGAACTCCCATAACTGGTGGTGGGAGTGTACAATACAATGGCACAACTCCTGTGGGAAGCTAAGCACATGCAAACCCAACGCTCTAGCAATTTCCGCCCTGAATTTATACTCAACAGAAACGCACCCAAATGCACACTAAGAGACATGTACAAGAACATGCATATCTATTCATAAACTGTTAGAACTAATAAATGAATTCAGCAAAGTTGCGAGATACAAAATCAACGTACAATACTGGCTTTACAACAACAAAGACAGTTTCCGGATGGGGCAGCAGCAGAATGGGGCCTCTTTCCTGCTGGGCACAGGTGGGCACACAGATAGCACCTCCAGACTTCTCATCAGGAGACAAACAGTAAGGATAGAGAAGGCAAAGGCATGCTCCTCACTTTGTACCTTTTTATTTATTTTTTTAACCAGGGAAGAAAGTATTCCTAGGAAGGCACCAAGCAAACTCCCTATTATGTCTCAATGCCCAAAATACGGGTCACACTGCAAAACCCTAGCTTCCTGGGAGGCTAGAAAAGTGAGAAACTGGCTTTCTAACGCCGCCGGAGAGAAACAAGTGCAGGAAAAGAGAGGACTGGAAACTTTGTAACTGTTTGCTCGTAGTTCACTGGGGAGAGGATAATAAAACCAAAAATATTTGCTTGAGGAACTTCTGAGATTAGCGGATTTCATGTAAACTAAGCTAAGTCTTAAAACTAATATTTGAAAGAAAATAAAAGGCATATTTGAATAGGAGACAAAACTTCAAAAACCAGAACATGAGCTTATGAAAATGTTATGAAAACAAATCTGATTGGGATAGCTTTGTGTTTTGAATTCCTGAGTTGGGAAAACTAATTTCTGGTAGTGGCAGCTGGTCCTGGAATTCGCCCGTATCTCCCTCAGAATAGATGTCCAAAGGTCAAGAGCCTGGATGTTTCTGTTTTCTATTTCAAACAAGTTAGGTGAGAGTGTTTCTCACAACCATTCCTAATAATAGTTTTGAATGGGGTCACAGTTATCATCTCTGTACCGCTCCACGAGGTTTTCAGTAAAACACTACAGATCCGAAATGTGAGGCTAGAAGAAGAAAAGTTCTGATATATGGAGACATGCAAAGTCATTCTTAGACCTCGGATCCCTGTAAAAGTAAGAAACTTAGAAAAACAAAACAACTGTGTTCATTCAGACTGCGACCAAGTGGCGTTGTGAAGGTGTACTCCTAATTAGTAACTTCTAAACTTAAAAAATATCTTCTCTATGTTTTCTTTTTGTTATACAAAATGATCGAAGGAACCACAATGGTTTATTTTTCAATATTATTAATAAATGGATATATTGTTCATATTTAGCTTTAATAGTTTTAATAATTTTGACGAAATTGACCCTTGGGGTTTTACTTTTAAGGAAGGAAACGAGACTTATTGCAAAGAGCACTTTATGCACTATTATGAGAGTC
Source organism: Saccopteryx leptura (assembly GCF_036850995.1). Classification (NCBI taxonomy): domain Eukaryota; kingdom Metazoa; phylum Chordata; class Mammalia; order Chiroptera; family Emballonuridae; genus Saccopteryx; species Saccopteryx leptura. The sequence continues at coordinate 2,685,643 of NC_089507.1, forward strand.
TATAGTACAGAAAAAAGAAGTTATTAGACACAATCAAAATTTAGGCTTCAATTTCTATGCCCTTTCCCCTGTATCATGGCTGACTTCCTCTAAGGATAAATAGAAAAATTATTATCAAATTCTGCTTATAATTAAAAATGTTCTTCCAATAGATTGTACACAAAAGACACTAAAGAAGAAAGCAGATTCACGATTAAAAATCTATGGGGACCCACCTGGAACCCCAGAGTTGGAATAAAGATGACTTTAAATGAAGACTTTTCTTTTTGTATTTTTCCGAAGTGAGTAGCGGGGAGGCAGTCAGACAGACTCCCGCATGCACTGGACCGGGATCCACCCTGCACGCCCACCTTGTGGCGATGCTCTGCCCATCTGGGCCATTGCTCTGTTGCAACCAGAGCCATTCTAGCGCCTGAGGCAGAGGCCACAGAGCCATCCTCAATGCCCGGACCAACTTTGCTCCAATGGAGCCTTGGATGCAGGAGGGGAAGAGAGAGACAGAGAGGAAGGAGAGGGGAAGGGTGGAGAAGCAGATGGGTGCTTCTCCTGTGTGCCCTGGCCGGGAATCGAACCTGGGACTCCTGCACGCCAGGCCGACACTCTACCACTGAGCCAACCGGCCAGGGCCGAAGATATTTTAGATTCAACAGATGCAGAAAGAAGGCACCTTGGAGTTTCCTTATTAAAAGCAGAAACTTTGGGGAAATGCAGTTTCCATAAATTCCCACTTCTGGCCGTTTTTACACCCAGGAAAGAAGCCAAGAGTAAAACTACCACAAACTCTCTAAGGGGTGTTTTATAGCCTTGAAGAAGAAAGACAAACATTAGCACAAACTTTTTTTTTAAATTCATTTTAGAGAGAGAGAGAGAGAGAGAGAGAGAGAGGAGAGGGAGAGACAGAGAGAGAAGGGGGGGGGGAGCTGGAAGCATCAACTCCCATATGTGCCTTGACCAGGCAAGCCCAGGGTTTCGAACCGGCTACCTCAGCATTTCCAGGTCGATGCTTTATCCACTGCGCCACCACAGGTCAGGCCTAACGCAAACTTTTATCTCAACTTTGTCCTACAAAACCCATTTGTCTTTCTTAAAGAAATTTATTATTCTTCCCACGGAAGACTTTCTCCCTCTCCTTTTCCCTGGCCAATTGAGGTGTATGAGCTTCTGGCTTCAGCTGTTTAATGAGCCACCCACTTCCTCTGTTAGTTCCCTTATGCCGACAAATAAACCATTTTTCTTCCCCTAACTTGTTTTCTCCATTTAATTTGCAGGCCTCCGATGACTACAGATACGAGGGCAGAGGAAACGTTGTTTTCCTTCCCACGTTTCTGCTCGTTCTCACAGGTGCGACTACTGGCATTCTGGTGGGCGGGGGGGGGGGGGTCAGTTATTCATTGCATTGTACTATCCCGTCATTTTAGGACAGTAAGTGTCCTTGACCCCTGCCAGTAGTGCTCACGTGCCCCGCTCCCTCCACACCCACTTAACAACGTGTTAATCAGCAATACCCTACATTGATCCTAAGTAGGGTTGCCAGGTACAATACAGAAAGCCTAGTTCAATTTAAATTTCAGATTATTTAAGAATAATTTTTGTATAAGTATGTTCCAAATGTTATATGGGACATATACCAAAAAGTTATTAGTTGTCTGAAATTCAAATTAAACTGGGCTTCCTGTGTTTTTTAAAAAATATACTTTAGACTTTTAGAGCAGATTTTAGGTACACAGCAAAATTGACAGGAAAGTACAGAGATTTTCTACCTGCCGCCTCCCCCACCTCTACACAGCCTCCTCCATTATCAGTATCTTCTACTAGAAAGACACATTTCTGGCAACTGATGCAGGTATTTGTTCATAGATTTTTTTATAGTCCAGCCCTCCAACAGTCTGAAAGATAGTGAACTGGACCCCTGTGTAAAAAGTTTGGGGACTCGTGATTTAAACAGTTAAACAGTTTTTAAAACTTCATAATGTAAAAGCTAACAGAAGAAAAAAAAAATGCCTTCAATCCCAAGAAGAAACAGAATTGTGTTTACCATTCGTATATTTACAATAGGTATTTACCGTTCATGTATTTATAATAGGCTGTTTAAATTCTGTGTACTTTACCACAGCCCTTGGTCCAAACTTTACCTTCACTTGCCTGGATTAAGAATGTTGCCGTGGCCTAAGCGGCAGTGGCACAGTGGATAGAGCGTCAGCCTGGCACACAGGGGACACACACTGCCAGCCTGGGCACAGGCTCACCAGCTTGAGCACAGGGCCCTCCACTTCAGTGTGGAATCACAGACATGACCGCATGGTCACTGTTTTGAGCCCAAAGGTCGCTGGCTTGAGTTCAAGGCCTCTGGCTCGAGCAACGCGTCACTGGCTTAGCTGGAGCCCCCCAGTCAAAATTGATGCTTCTCAACTCTCTCCCTTTCTGTCTATCTCTTGCTATCTAGCTCTTACTTGAATAGAAAGAAAGAAAGAAAGAAAGAAAGAAAGAAAGAAAGAAAGAAAGAAAGAAAGAAAGAAAGAAAGAAAGAAAGAAAGGAAGGAAGGAAGGAAGGAAGGAAGGAAGGAAGGAAGGAAGGAAGGAAGGAAGGAGAAAGAGAGAGAGAAAGAGAGAAAGAGAGAAAGAGAGAAAGAAAGAAAGAAAGAAAGAAAGAAAGAAAGAAAGAAAGAAAGAAAGAAAGAAAGAAAGAAAGAAAGAAAAGAAGAAAGAAAGAAAGAAAGAAAGTTGCTGTATCAACACTGGGACTCGTGGCATTAGAATGTGGTTAACTCAATACTCCAGAATCTGCACCTCTGTGTATGTCTGTAGCTCTTTGTATACGGTGTTTATCATTTATTAGCTGTGGGTCATTTATTTGGTTATTTTTTATTTTTATTTTTTGTATTTCTCTGAAGTGAGAAGCAGGGAGGTAGAGAGACAGACGTCCACATGCGCCCGACCGGGATCTACCCGGCATGCCCACCAGGGGGCGATGCTCTGCCCATCTGGGGCGTTGCTCCATTACAACCAGATCCAAGAGGCGGAGGCCACAGAGCCATCCTCAGCGCCCGGGCCATCTTTGCTCCAATGGAGCCTCAGCTGTGGGAGGGGAAGAGAGAGACAGAGAGGAAGGAGAGGGGGAGGGGTGGAGAAGCAGATGGGCGCTTCTCCTGTGTGCCCTGGCCGGGACTTGATCCCGAGACTTCCACAAACTGGACTGATGCTCTACCACTGTGCCAACTGACCAGGGCCTATTTGGTTATTTTTGTACCTGTTCATAAGATAGCTCTTGGAACTCTCACTGCTTAGTATAATGTTCTGCTGGAAGGAAGGGAGGAAGGAAGGAAGGAAGGAAGGAAGGAAGGAAGGAAGGAAGGAAGGAAGGAAGGAAGGAAGGAAGGAAGGAAGGAAGGAAGGAAGGAAGGGAGAGAGGGAGGGAGGGAGGGGAGGGAGGGGAAGGAGGGAAGGGAGGGAAGGAAGGGAGGGAGGGAGGAAGGAAGGAAGGAAGGAAGGAAGGAAGGAAGGAAGGAAGGAAGGAAGGAGAAAGGTAAGGAGGGAGGGACGGAGGGAGGAAGGAAGGAAGAAAAGGAGGGAGGGAGAGAGGGAAGGAGGAAGGGAGGGAGGAAGGAAGGAAGGAGGGAGGGAGGGAGGGAGGGAAGGAAGGAAGGAAGGAAGGGAGGGAGGGAGGGAGGGAGGGAGGGAGGGAGGGAGGGAGGAAGGAAGGAAGGAAGGAAGGAAAAATGGAAGGAAGGAAGAAAGGGAGGGAGGGAGGGAAGGAAGGAAGGAAGGAAGGGAGGGAAGGAGGGAGGGAGGGAGGGAGGAGGGAGAGCGGGAGGGAGGGAAGGAAGGAAGGAAGAAGGAAGATCTGTATGGAGCTGGAGTCAGAGAGTGGGCCTAGGAGGACACTATGGTTATTACGCTCTCTCACCTGCTGTATCCCACCCTCTTGGCTGCTCTTCGATGTCTCTGTCCAATTTCTTGACAACACTAGCTTTAAAGAGAAGTAAATCCAAGAATTCTTCTTTGTTGACATGAATGGGCTCAGTAATTTTAAACTCCATGAATAGTAATAGTATAGCAAATGGAAATATTTGTTACTGTAGGATTTAAATAGTCCCCACTGTGTAAGTCACAGGTCTGTCGTGTATGGTCTTGTCCATCCTCCTTTTCTAAAGGTCAGTGTTTTGGCTTCTGTCAGCCCTGGCATCAGTAAAAGCTTCTGAGACATCAAACGTAAAAGAAAGTTAACATTCCTTTCCCTCTGTACTCTATCCCGTTATGTACAGGAGCTACACATGTTAATTTTGGAGCGATACAATTATTGCTCTAAAGGGCATATTAAAATAATGTATGAAGACACCAAATAAAATAAAATTGTTGAAATGGCTTTTGGGAGCACTGTTCCTTGACTCTAACTGGCCTTTGACTGCATGCATTTTTTTCTGATTCCAGGATAGCACAGCTTATTAACCTGAGGGACAAAAAAAGCATTTGACAGGTTTTGACAAAAAAAAATTAAAAGATTGTATTGGCCCTGGCTGGTTGGTTCAGTGGTAAAGCATCAGCCCAGTGTGTAGAAATTCCTGGGTTCAATTCTCGGTCAGGGCACTCAGCAGAAGTGACCATCTGCTTCTCCACCCCTCCCTCCCTCTCTCTCTTTCTCTCTCTCTCTCTCTCGTTGTCTCTCTCTCTCTCTCTCTCTCCCCCCCCCCTTCTGCAGCCATGGCTCAAATGAGCAAGTTGGCCCTGGGCACTGAGGATGGCTCCATGGCCTCACCTCAGGCACTAAAGTAGCTTGATTGCCGAGCAATGGAGCTGCGGCCCAGATGGATAGAGTTTCAGCCCTAGACAAGGGTTGCCAGGTGGATCCCAGTGGGGAACGTGCAGGAGTCTGTCGCTCTGCTCCCTGCCTCTCACCTAATAATAATCAATAATAATAAACTTATTTAAAAAGTGAGTATAAGAGAAAAAGGGGAGTGAGGAGAGATAAAAAGGGTAAAGAGGGATAAATGGTGATGGAAACACTTGAAGTTGTGAACACAGATGATGTATTATAAAAAATAAAGTAAACGTAAAATTAAAAATTTTTTAAAGATTTCTTTTATTCCTGAATCTGTGTAGTTGGGATTTCCTAAAGAGGTATGAGAAATCTTATGTATTTATATGCTAATGAATCATTTTTATTACAAAAATAGTTTCATGAATCAGAAAGGAGCCCTTCACTCCCAGCTCATTCATCAGTGTTTGCCCTCCCCCCAGTGTGTGCCCCCCTCTCCCAGTGTGTGCCCTCCCCCCTCTCCCAGTGTGTGCCCTCCGCCCTCTCCCAGTGTGTGCCCTCCCCCCTCTCCCAGTGTGTGCCCTCCCCCTCTCCCAGTGTGGGCCCTCCCCCTCTCCCAGTGTGTGCCCTCCCCCCTCTCCCAGTGTGTGCCCTCCCCCTCTCCCAGTGTGTGCCCTCCCCCTCTCCCAGTGTGTGCCCTCCCCTCTCCCAGGGTGTGCCCTTAGCCCCCTCTCCCAGTGTGTGCCCTCCGCCCTCTCCCAGTGTGTACCCTCCCCCTCTCCCAGTGTGTACCCTCCCCCTCTCCCAGTGTGTGCCCTCCCCCTCTCCCAGTGTGTGCCCTCCCCCCTCTCCCAGTGTGTGCCCTCCCCCCCCCCCCTCAGTGTGCCGGGGTCCAGCCCCAGGGGAATCCAGGGGTCCTACAGGAAGAGACGGCGTCGGCGCGAATCGAGTGAGAGAGCCGAATTCTTTTCTTTCTCTTTATTCTCCAGTTAGCATTTACTGCCAGGCATCTCTGCCAAATGCTGGTCTAGCTTTCTTTTTATGCACACACACTAAGTTATAATCACATGATATTCAGAATACATTGATTAATTATTGTTTTTGTATCACTATGCTTACATTTTTTAGGTAACTATAAATCAGGTGGTAAGTCATTCAAAGTACAGTTATACAATAACTTGAACAGCAACAATGTTGGTACAAACTTCTAAAAGGTCAGTACTGAATAACAACTCTACCTTACCTATGATGCTATTGTCTAGTCAAATTTTATTTATTACTATATTCATACTCTAGTTAAGTTCTAACTCTATTTTTCTCAGAGTGTTCCACCACCTGCAGGTTAGGTATGCAAGAAGAATAGAAAGTTTCTTTACCACATGAAAAGGCTAGGGAGGTAAAGTGATGAATTAAGTGAAGGCTGAAAGGTGCTCTGTGTATAGTTACTGTTTCCTATCTATTCATAAGTCACAATCTATTCTTTCTAACATGATTAATAAGAAGAAATTCTCCTACAAACTTAACCCTTTACGAGGGATATCATAGCCAGCCTCTTATGTCTATGAGCCCAGTTCAAGGGGCTTACAGGCTTTTCTGTGGAACTCACACCCTCTGTCTCATTTCCAAAGAAATTACTACGAATCTACAGGGAAAGCACGGTACTATTATCCCTGTGCCATAAATGATAGCACACACCCAGAAAAGGGGGGATATAAGGCCAGATTAATTCAAAAAGGTCAAAAGGGGGAAGTATCGTTGTGCCTTTCCTTTGCAGTGACTTTGTCAACCCGCAGCTGTTAGTCTTCACTGCGGTGACTTTGTCAACCAGCAGCCGTTGGTCTTCTCTGCTGTGACTTTGTCAATCAGCAGTTTTAGATCTTCTGCTGCTGTGACCTTGTCAGCCAGCAGTTGTAGATCGGCTCCCGACATCAGTGTGGGCCCTCCCCCCTCTCCCAGTGTGTGCCCTCCCCCTCTCCCAGTGTGGGCCCTCCCCCCTCTCCCAGTGTGTGCCCTCCCCCCTCTCCCAGTGTGTGCCCTCCGCCCTCTCCCAGTGTGGGCCCTCCCCCTCTCCCAGTGTGGGCCCTCCCCCCTCTCCCAGTGTGGGCCCTCCCCCCTCTCCCAGTGTGGGCCCTCCCCCTCTCCCAGTGTGGGCCCTCCCCCTCTCCCAGTGTGGGCCCTCCCCCCTCTCCCAGTGTGGGCCCTCCCCCCTCTCCCAGTGTGTGCCCTCCCCCCCTCTCCCAGTGTGGCCCCTCCACCCTCTCCCAGTGTGGGCCCTCCACCCTCTCCCAGTGTGGGCCCTCCCCCCTCTCCCAGTGTGTGCCCTCCCCCCTCTCCCAGTGTGTGCCCTCCACCCTCTCCCAGTGTGGGCCCTCCACCCTCTCCCAGTGTGTGCCCTCCCCCCTCTCCCAGTGTGGGCCCTCCGCCCTCTCCCAGTGTGTGCCCTCCGCCCTCTCCCAGTGTGGGCCCTCCCCCCTCTCCCAGTGTGGGCCCTCCCCCTCTCCCAGTGTGGGCCCTCCCCCCTCTCCCAGTGTGGGCCCTCCCCCTCTCCCAGTGTGGGCCCTCCCCCTCTCCCAGTGTGTGCCCTCCGCCCTCTCCCAGTGTGTGCCCTCCACCCTCTCCCAGTGTGGGCCCTCCCCCTCTCCCAGTGTGTGCCCTCCGCCCCCTCTCCGTGGCACTCCTGACCTGGCTCTCAGGGTGAGGCCTCCACACACTATTTCTCGGGTGCTGACGGGCTGGGACTCAGACAGGTGAACAGGAACTGGACTCCAGAAGGTACTGAGACCCATGGAGGAAACAGACTTAGGTGATGTGTCAGGAGTTTGGGGTTCTATTGGTTTTCTATTGCTGCCCTAACAAGTGACCTCCATCGGGGAGGCCCACACAACACCGTGTGGTCACAGTAGTGTAGGTCAGAAACCGCAGGGGGTTCATCAGGCTGACTCTTCCCTGATGGCTCCTGGAGGCCCCATACCCTGCTCACGGCATCTGGCAGAATCCACTCCTTAAGGGACAGTTCCCTTCTGTGGCCCTGAAAGCCATTCCCAGCTTCAGAGGCCACTCGCACCCCTTGGCCACACTCCCCTCCTCCAGCCTCAAAGACAGGACAGGGGTTGAGTCCTTCCTGCGACATCTTTGACCCTTCTCCGGCCCCTTCCCCACGTGGAGAACACCTGGTACCTTGTCCAACCTGGCTGACCCAGGGCTGTCCCTCTGTGACCCGTCTTACCTTTGTGACCCCTCTGACCATTGTGACCTGTCATACCTCTGTGACCTATTGTCACATTTTACCCCACAGGTTTGCGTTGGGGCCTCTGTGGGGTGACTCTCCAGCAGGTTCAGGGAAGGGCTCCCCAAGTTCTTGTAATATTTACACTCAGATTTAGCATTTAGACAGAGCTGCCCACATTCAGAAGTGGGGAAGTCACCACCGAAGAAAAGAGCCCCCAAGTCAGGGAGAGCAGGACAGGCAGGAGTGGGGGAGGGTGAGTTGCCAGCATTCTCAGAACAATGATGTTAAGCATGAGAATGACATGATCTGGTTACTATATAAATATAGAAAGAGAGAGACAAGAAGAGAGGAGACAGGAAGGAGAGAGATGAGAAGCAGCACCTTGTAGTTGCTTCACTTTGTTTACTGATTGCTTCTCAAACATGCCTTGAAGGAGTCAGGGGAGAGGTTAAGCCGAGTAGTGACCCTTGTTCACCAGCAACCTTGGGACGTCGATGACCTCGCACTCAGCATGCCTGCACTAAGCTGGTGAGCCCCATTCCAGCCGGTGCTCAGTGCTCAAGCCAGAGACCTTGGGGTTTTGAACTTGGGCCTCACGGTCCTAGATCAACGCTCTCCATCGGTCAGGTGATCTAGTTAACATTTTCTAAAGATCACTCTGTGATTTGACACTTGAAATGATATCTGAGATGGGTCTGGAGAGCACAGAGAGAATGTGGACGGATGGAGATGGCGAGAAACCTGGTTCAGTACAGAGAGAGGGGGGCAGCCGGGGCTGAGACAGGAAGATGGAGACAGGACCACACACTCCTCAGAGGCTACGAGTGAGGGGACAAGGGGGACAGGGGCCTCCATGGAGGGGGCAGGGTGGGGGGGACAGGACAGGGGAGACAGGGCGGGGGGACAGGACAGGGAAGACAGGACAGGGGGGACAAGGCAGGGGGGACAAGACAGGGGGGACAGGACAGGGGGGACAGGTTGGGGGGCAGGGTGGGGGGACAGGGCAGGGGGACAGGACAGGGGGGACAAGACAAGGGGGACAGGGCGGGGGGGACAGGGCAGGGGAGACAGGACAGGGGGGACAGGGTGGGGGACAGGACAGGGGGGACAAGACAGGAGGGACAGGGCAGGGGAGACAGAACAGGGGAGACAGGGCAGGGAGGTCAAGACAGGGTGGGAGAGGACAGAGGGGACAGGGTAGGGGGACAGGGCAGGGAATAGAACAGGGAGGACAGGACAGGGGGGACAGGGCAGGGGAGACAGGACAGGGGGGACAGGACAGGGGACACAGAACAGGGGGGACAGGGCAGGAGAGACAGGACAGGGGGGACATGACGGGGGGGACAGGACAGTGGGGACAGGGCGGGGGAGACAGAGCAAGGGGGACAAGATAGGGGGGACAGGGCAGGGGGGACAGGACAGGGGGACAGGGTGGGGGAGACAGGGCAGGGGGGACAGGACAGGGGGACAGGGCGGGGGAGACAGGGCAGGGGACAGGACAGGGGGACAGGACAGGGGAGACAGGGCAGGGGGGACAGGACAGGGGGACAGGACGGGGGTGACAGGGGGGACAGGACAGGGGGACAGGGCGGGGGAGACAGGGCAGGAGACAGGACAGGGGGACAGGACAGGGGGGACAGGACAGGGGGACAGGACGGGGGTGACAGGGGGGACAGGACAGGGGGGACAGGACAGGGGGGACAGGACGGGGGTGACAGGGGGGACAGGACAGGGGGGACAGGACAGGGGGGACAGGGCAGGAGAGACAGGACAGGGGGGACAAGACAGGGGGGACAGGGCAGGAGAGACAGGACAGGGGGGACAGGGCAAGGGGGACAGGACAGGGGGTACAGGGCGGGTGAGACAGGGCAGGGGAGACAGGACAGGGGGGACAGGATGGGGGGGACAGGGCAGGGGGGACAGGACAGGGGGGACAGGGCGGGGGAGACAGGGCAGGGGACAGGACAGGGGGGACAGGGCAGGGGGGACAGGGCGGGGGGGACAGGACAGGGGGGACAGGGCAGGGGACAGGGCAGGGGGGGACAGGGCAGGGGGGACAGGGCAGGGGACAGGGCAGGGGGGGACAGGACAGGGGGAACAGGGCAGGGGACAGGGCAGGGGGGACAGGGCAGGGGACAGGGCAGGGGGGACAGGGCAGGGGGGACAGGGCAGGGGGGACAGGGCGGGGGGACAGGGCAGGGGGGACAGGGCAGGGGGGGACAGGGCAGGGGGGACAGGGCGGGGGGGACAGGACAGGGGAGACAGGACAGGGGGGACATGACGGGGGGGACAGAACAGGGGGGACAGGACAGTGGGGACAGGGCGGGGGAGACAGGGCAAGGGGGACAAGATAAGGGAGACAGGGCAGGGGGGACAGGGCAGGGGGACAGGATGGGGGGGACAGGGCAGGGGGGATAGGACAGGGGGGACAGGGCAGGGGAGACAGGACAGGGGGGACAGGACAGGGGACACAGAACAGGGGGGACAGGGCAGGGGAGACAGGACAGGGGGGACATGACGGGGGGGACAGAACAGGGGGGACAGGACAGTGGGGACAGGGCGGGGGAGACAGGGCAAGGGGACACAGAACAGGGGGGACAGGACAGGGGGGACTGGACATGGGGGACAGGGCGGGGTAGAAAGGGCAGGGGGGATGGGACAGGGGAGACAGGGCAGGGGGGACAGGATGGGGGGACAGGGCGGGGAGGACAGGACAGGGGAGACAGGACAGGGGGGACAGGACAGGGGGGACAGGACAGGGGGGACAGGGCAGGGCACAGGGCAGGGGGGACAGGACAGGGGAGACAGGACAGGGGGGACAGGACAGGGGGTACAGGGCAGGGGAGACAGGGGGGACAGGGCAGGGGGGACAGGACAGGGGGGACAGGACAGGGGGTACAGGGCAGGGAAGACAGGGGGGACAGGGCAGGGGGGACAGGACAGGGGGGACAGGATGGGGGGACAGGACAGGGGGAACAGGGCAGGGGAGACAGGACAGGGGGGACAGGAGAGGGAGGACAGGGCGGGGGAGACAGGACAGGGGGGACAGGACAGGGGGGACAGGACAGGGGGGGACAAGACAGGGGGGACAGGACAGGGGGGACAGGGCAGGGGAGACAGGACAGGGGGGGACAAGACAGGGGGGACAGGACAGGGGGGACAGGGCAGGGGGGACAAGACAGGGGGGGACAGGACAGGGGGGACAGGGCAGGTGGACAGGACAGGGGAGACAGGGCAGGGTAGACAGGGAACCCCTCCATGGAGAGGACAGTAGGGGGGATAAAGACCCTCATTGGAGGGGACAGGGCAGAGGAACAGGGGATTCTTCATGGAGTGGGCAGTGTTCCTTCCCCCCTGCCTTGTTCCGTTTATGGAGGATCTTCTGTTCGCCTGTCCTCTCCTCTGTGGGGTCCCTCTCTCCTCTTTCTGTGTCCTGTATGGAGGGTCCCTATCTCCCCTGCCCTGTCCCCTCCATAGCGGGTCTTCTGTTTTCCTCCCCTCCCCTCACTCACAGGCCTCAGCGAGGCTTGTGCTCCCGTCTGTCTTCATCTCTCAGCCTCCAGGCTGCGTGCCCACTCTGTGTCTGGAGCACATTTCTCACCGTCTGTGTCTGTCTAACCCTCCCTGTGCTCTCAAGATGCCCTCAGGGCAGAAGAAAAGATGAAATACTGCTTTTTGCAGCAACATGGATGGGCCTTGAGAATATTGTGTTAAGCAAAATAAGTGAGTCAGAAAAGCTAAGACTCACAAGATTGCACTCGTGTGTGGGATATAAAACTGAAACTCGTAAACAGAGACGACAGAATGTTAAAGGAACCCAAATATGTAGTAATAATTTTATAAAAAAATAAATTTAATAAAAAATTTATTAATTTAATAAAAAAATACACATCCCAACTATCATTTCAAATAAATTTAATAAAAAAATACACATCCCAACTATCATTTCAAATGTGAAATCACAGAGTGCTCTTTAAAAAACATGAATGAAGCCCTGGCTGGAGAGCTCAGTGGATAGAGTGTCAGCTTGGCATGCGGACATCCGGGTTTGATCCCCAGTCAGGGCACACATGAGAGGTGAAAACCTCTGGGCTCCCTCTCACATTACCTTGTGGAGCAGGTGCCCTGATGACGAATCAGCTACCTGGTTCGAGGTGTAAATGTCTGGGCAGACTTAGGGGATAGCAGTGACCGTGTTGTGTGCCTTTGAGACAGAGGCTATTCCCACCACTATCCTCTAGCATCACCCTCCGGGGAGATGTGCTAGTGAATAGGTAATAATTTCAGTTTTACAATGAAATGTGAAAGGGTCTTCTTTAAGAAGAAGAAGAAGAACCAAAACAAGACAGAGGAATATAGTTAAGAGAATAACATGGCAATAATATGTACCTATCAAAAATCGCTTTACATGTAAATGGCTTAAATGCCCGAAACAAAGGACACAGGGTAGGTACCTACGTGGATAAGAGAACAAGACCTATACATGGTTTCCACAGGAAACCCACCTCACAGCAAACAAAACAAAAAGAGCCCACAGACTCATTGTAAAGAGATAGAAAAAGATATTTTATGCAAATGGAAATAGAAAAAAAGTTGTGTTAGCAATCCTTAGATCAGACAAAATAGATGATAAAACAAAGGCTATATAAAGAGAAAAAGGAGGACACTACATAATGATAAAGGGAGCAATCCAACAAGCAGATGTAACTCTTGCAAGAATTTATAGACCGAACATCAGAACACCTAAATATATATAGCAATTCTTTATGGACATAAATGAAAAAGTTCATCATAATTCAGTCATAGTAGGGAATTTTAACTTCCCATTGATATCAATGGATAGATCTTCCAAACAGAAAATCAACAACAAAAATGGGACCTTAAATGACACACCAGATCACAAGGATTTAACTGATATCTTCAGAGCGTTTTACACTAAGCAGCAGAGTATGAATTCTTTTCAAGTGCACATGGAATATTTTCTAGATGAGACCACATGTTAGAATACAAAATAAGTCTTCATTAAGGCAAGAAGATTGAAGTCATATCCACTATCTTTTCTGACCAAATTGATATGAAACTAGAAATCAATTACAAAAAAAAAGCACAGAAAGTCATGGAAGCTAAATATACTGATAAATGAATACTGAAGAATGAAAGAGTCAACAATGACTTCAGGGAAGGAATCGAAAGATACCTTTAAACAAATGAAAATGAGAACATAACAATTTAAAATCTATGGGACACACTGAAAGCAGTCCTAAGAGGAAAACTCATAGCATTACAAGCATACCTCCAGAAAGAAGAAAAATTTCAATCAATAGTCTAACTTTGCACTTAATAAAACAAGCAAAAGAAAAAAAGATAAAGCCCAAGGTGAATAGAAGAAATAAAATAATAAAAATAAGAACAAAAATAAATGAAACAAAGTCCAAAAAAAAAAACCACACCAAAAGATCAATGAAAGCAAGAGATGGTTCTTTGAAAAGATATGATTGACAGAAAAAAAGGGAGGACCCACATAAATTAAATTAGAAATGAAAGAGGAGAAGTGACAACTGATACTATAGAAATACAAATGATTGTAAAAAAATATTACGAACATATCAGCAAATAGGAAAATCTTTATGAAATGAAGAAATTGCTAGAGACAATCTTCCAAAACTCAATCAAGAAGAAGTGAAAATCTTAATAGACTGATTACAACTAATGAAATTGAAGCAGTAACAACAACAAAATCCCGACAAACAAATCCTGGACTGGATTGCTTCAAAAGTGCATTTTACTTAAGATTCAAAGAACTAACACCTATCCTTCTCAAACTGTTCTAAACTATCCAAGAGGAGGAAAGACTCCCAAGCTCATTTTATTAGGCCAGCATTATCCTAATTCTAAAACCAGATAAAGACATTACAAAGAAAGAAAATCACTGGCCAATATCCCTGATGAACATAGATGCTAGTCTTCAACAATATACCAAACCAGGTCCAGCAATACATTAAATTGCTCATACACCATGATCAAGTAGGATCTATTCTGGCTACAGAATCCTCAAGTCAATAAATGTGATACACCATATAAACCAAATGAAGGATAAAAACGACATGACACATTAGTAGAAGCAGAAAAAAATCATGATAAAATCCAGCACTCATTTATGATAAATACTCTCAGCCAAGTGAGAGTAGAGGGAACATTCCTCAACATAAAAAGGGGCTTATAACAAACCCACAGGCAACATCAAACTCAAACTCAGGAAAAGCTAAAAGCATTTCCCTAAGATCAGGAACAAGACAGGGATATCTGCTTTCACTGTTCGTATTCAACAATGTGCTTGCTGGCAGTCCGCCACAGCAATCAGACAAGAAGAAGAAATAAAAGGCATCCAGATTGAAAAGAAAGAACTAAAACTGTCATTATTTGCAGATGACATAATACTGGATATAGAAAACCCTAAAGATTCCATCAAAAATCTACTAGAACTGAGAAATAAATTCAGTAAATTAGAATACAAAAGAAATACCCAGAAATCAGTTGTATTTTATATACAAATAATCAACTATAGAAAAAAAAAGCTAAGAGAACAGTCCCATGTACAATTGCATTGAAAAACAATCAAATACCTAGGAGTAATTTAATCAAGGATATGAAAGACCTTCCTCCGCCTCGACTGGGTCTCCGTGGCCGTCACAGGAAGAGTGCCCTGAGTGTCCCTATTCACAGACACCCGATGATCAGACAGCAGCGTCATCTGGGGGACTGTGTGCTTTTGAATTATCAGCAGATCACAACAGCAGCAATGTAACCTGGGCTCTTTCAAAGGTAAGGGAGGATTAATAATTCTTCTCTCTGTACTTGGGAGAATGGTGCTCAAAATTAGGTTAATAATAATACTGTCTTCCTATGCTCTCTCCTCCCAGAGATGGTTCCTGCTTGTCCTTCTGCACGGCTGCCGGAGGGGAAAGGTAATGCTGGTGGGGATTAACACACGCTGTTTGGCAAGCGGTGAACCGAAGATGAGAGAAAGAAAGTTACTTATTAAACGTCTCACACTTACTCAGTGGTCAAGCCAGGGAAATTCTAACTGCCCATCAGACTGTCTGTTTCGGTAGTAACATCAAAATGCCACAATAGACTTCTCAAGTGTCTGAATCCAGCGATACCTACTTGTCCCTTGTCTCGCATAATGTGGTCCCGGGAACCACTGCGGGTTATCCTCCCCAGACCGTGCCCTGGAGACCCCAGGCTTTCCTGACATGTGGCTCCACCAAGTGCCCAAGAGGTCTGCTGACCCTCGCATTCAGCTGGCAATGAGCTCAGACCAACGGCGTGCAGGATGGACGAATGGGCGATATGAGGAAGGCCTGGGTGGAGCAGCTCACCGGCCAGAACTGAACCACCCAGGGAGAGAGGCTCCTGAATGCAAAACAGCACCAGCCGTGCATCCCTGAACCCAGGTCAGCACGCCCACCTGCTCGTGCCCATGTCTGTGCTGCCAACTCCATCCACCTTCTCCAGGAAGACTACCAGAGAGAAGAACAGAAGTGCCTCCCGCCGACCAACACGGCACTTCAAGGACCATGAGAAAAGAAAACACAGTCCATGCGTTCTAAAGAGTCTACCTGCTGTCCAGTCTCATTTCAGCCCTTTCTTAAAAAGAGAGACCACATCATTCTGAAGGCACCAACCTGGAGCAGGTCCACGGCTGGCCTTCCCTCACCGATGACAACCATGAACTCAGGACAGAACAGAAAAGGCAGGTAAGTGTGGTCCCTGGATAGGAAGCCACAGTGGGCAGATCGGGGTGGGAAGTCAGAATTTGGGAAATGACCAGCAGCACAGCGGTAAGCTGACTGGTTTTCCCTCCTGGATCTCAGCTTTGTCCGAAAGGCGGTGAGTCTCAGCACTGCACCATGGACGGGATGGAAATGACACAGAAAGGACGGGACAAGGGGACCGATGGGACCCTTTCCTCTTCACTCCAGGCCCTGCTCGTCCCTGAGCTCAGCCGTGGCCGGGCGGAGGTTCCTAGATTGCCCAGGAAAACTCCGTCTCCGGTGAGAGCCTGGGAAAACTGGCCTCTGTGCTCTGCAGTTTGGGGGGATCCTGCTAACTTATCTCTCTTCTTTTCTTTTACCACTTTGCCCTGCAAACCACACAGTTCTGTGAAACCTCAGCACAGCACAGGAAGGGAGAGGACCCTAAGGTTCTGAGAGAGACCAGAACTTCCAGCGAAGGACCGGAGAAGGTGGTGGAGGCTCCAGGAGAAGACACGCGGACGGTGAGCTGAGCCTGCACGGAGCACCCCACCCCCAGGCCAGCACGGAGCACCCCACCCCCAGGCCAGCACAGAGCACTCCTACCCCAGGCCAGCACGGAGCACCCCACCCCCATGTCAGCACGGAGCACCCCCACCCCTAGGCCAGCATGGAGCACCCCCACCCCCATGTCAACACGGAGCACCCCCCAGGCCAGCACGGAGCACCCCACCCCCCAGGCCAGCATGGAGCACCCCACCCCCAGGCCAGCACGGAGCACCCCACCCCCAGGCCAGCACGGAGCACACCCCCCAGGCCAGCACAGAGCACCCCACCCCCAGGCCAGCACGGAGCACCCCACCCCCAGGCCAGCACGGAGCACACCCCCAGGCCAGCACGGAGCACCCCACCCCTAGGCCAGCATGGAGCACCCCACCCCCAGGCCAGCACGGAGCACCCCACCCCCCAGGCCAGCACGGAGCACCCCACCCCCAGGCCAGCACGGAGCACCCCCACCCCCAGGCCAGCACAGAGCACCCCCACCCCGAGGCCAGCACGGAGCACCCCCACCCCAGGCCAGCACAGAGCACCCCACCCTCCAGGCCAGCACGGAGCACCCCACCCCCAGGCCAGCACGGAGCACCCCCACCCCCAGGCCAGCACAGAGCACCCCCACCCCCAGGCCAGCACGGAGCACCCCAGCCCCAGGCCAGCACAGAGCACCCCACCCCCAGGCCAGCACGGAGCACCCCACCCCCAGGCCAGCACGGAGCACCCCACCCCCAGGCCAGCACAGAGCACCCCCACCCCGAGGCCAGCACGGAGCACCCCACCCCCAGGCCGGCACGGAGCACACACCCCGAGACCAGCCCCAGCTGTGCCATGCAGGTGCCACCATCACCCCACAGGCGCTGGGACAGAAACTGCGGTCTAACCTCCTTCCTGTTCTCACAGACGGCGCAGTGGCCTCAGTCTCTGCGGTTCAGAGGCGGGAAGACAGACTACAGCCCAGCCTGTACGGGCAGCACAGCCATCGCTGACTTCATCCGAAGTCTGAGGGGGAAATAATTGGGTTTGAATGGGCACAGCGGTCGGATGGAAGATGCCCGAGATCCAGAGCCCCCGCCTGCAGACCCCCCTGCCGGGGATTTCAGTTCTGAGAACAAGTTTATTTTTGCAAATACATCCATGTTTCTATAACATTTTCTGTTTTCCCCTGTTTTCTGTGTTAGAGATTACACTCCCGGTCTGAAGGTAAATGTGAGGGAGGGAAGAGCAGCATCAGCCCCGGTGTGGCCGGGGGTGGGGGGTGGGGTGGGGGGGTGCTAATTCAGTGAGTTCAGTGAGAGCACAGCCCAGGCGGACCTCAGCGTCCAGGGAAACCAGCTCGGACTTGTGGGTGTTGTGCCCCTAACTGAGCGCGCTGGTGGGGCTGGCCTGTACACGCTGGTGACCCTCAAATCCTCTTGAGTCAGGCAGTCAACGTGGAAATACTGTGACCAAACCCATTCCCTTGTGATACCATCAAGGCTGGCACCCTGCTTTGAAGTCACCAGGGCTGCACTTGTCCAACACGCTGACACTAAAGGAGGAGATTGTGTCAGTAATCTGTGCAGGGCGGGGACGGCCTAGGTAACAGGCCTCCGCAGGGATTGCCCCGAGTCCCCCACAGTATCACCTTCCCAATCCTGTACGACACAGGTTGGCACTGAATTACACTCGTGACTTAGACGTGGAAACAGCGGTGAGCTGATAGATTTTCCCTCCTTGATCTCACCTCTGTCCCACAGGTGGTGAGTGTCAGCACCGCTCCCTGGGCAGGACGAGTATGACGCATAGAGGGACTGTCAGAGCCAGTGTGTGGGACTGCTGGGGACATTTCCCTCCTCTCCTCTCCTGGTCCTGCCCCTACACACGGTCCTCTTCTGCCCTTATTCCTGGCACTGTAAGGTGTATTGTGACTTATACCACAGGTTCCCTCGCATGGCTGGAGGTGGACAGGAAGGAGAGAGAGAGAGAGAGAGAGAGACTGGGGAAGTCTCCACCTTCTCCAGGATTGCTGGTGGAGAAACCAGAACTTTCTCGGGAGGCAGCACGGCAAATTGTTAAATCCTGTCCAAAGTGTCCTATACTACAATCTGTCCCTTCATTTGGAGTTAACCCTCAAGGACTCCTACCAGGACAACTTTGGCAAATGGATGTTACTCATATACCTTCATTTGGCAAACAGTCCTTTGTCCACATTACAGTGGATACTTATTCTGGATTTATAGTAGCCTCTGCCAAACAGGAGAGGCTGCTAAGCATGTTATAGCTCATTGCATGTATGCATTTTCTATTATTGGACTTCCTAAACTGGTTAAAACTGACAATGCTCCTGCATATGCAGGAAAACAATTTACTATATTTTGTCAAACCTTTCACATTACATTGTATTTTTTACAATCTTTAAAGTTAAGGTGTTATTAAAGTGTACTCAGCAAATATTTAAGGTAAATTTTAAAAAATATAAAAGGGGGAGCCATATCCTGGAACTCCTGCAAATCTATCTTATCTTAAAAATCTTCTTTTGGGCCTGACCTGTGGTGGCGCAGTGGGATAAAGCGTCGACCTGGAACACTGAGGTCGCCGGTTCCAAACCTTGGGCTTGCCTGGTCAAGGCACATATGGGAGTTGATGCTTCCTGCTCCTCCCCCTTCTCTCTCTCTCTGTCTCTCTCTGTCTCTCTCTCTCTCTCTCACTCCTCTCTCTCTAAAAAAATCAATAAATAAAATATTTAAAAAAAATAAAATAAAAAAAAATCTTCTTTTGAATGCTGATGAACAGGAAACACCAAGTCTTTTTCTCCTGCAAACTTCTACCCTCTTTTATTTGATCCAGCTCATAACACTGTTTTGTCTTTTTTCCAAGTAGTTCCAGATATATGGAAAAGGTTTACATAGGTGGATGGGGATCCTCAAACCCCTCAGCGAGATCTTCTGAGCATGGCTTTTAAGGTCTATAATGACCAAGAGGCAGAAAAAGCCCAAAAGAGATCAGTTGAAATACCAGCTCTTGGCATACGCCCTTAAAGGCTCCAACGCCCTGCAGGGGCCTCGTAGAACTCCAACTGGGCCCTGCTTCAATAGTGGAAAGGAAGGTCATTGAGCTAAAGCCTGCCAGGCTTATATGCCTTTGCTGTGGGAAAAAGGGACACTGGAAGGTAAGCTTCCCACTCAATCCTCTAAGGGAGGGTTCTGTCTCTTCCAGCCCTGCTGCAGCCTGTGACCTGACCTTGCCCAGCCTGCTGGGACTTGCCACTGTAGGCTAAAGGTGCCCAGGGCCGTTGACCCCATCTCACGTGGACAAGCCGAGGGTATCTTCCAAGTAAGAGGTAAACTGATCTCATTTCTTATGGACACAAGGGTCATTTACTATGTCTTGCCTGAATATATGGGTTTTTATTCATCCCCTCAAAGATCTCTGCTGTGGGTGTTGATACTCCTATTTTCTGCTGCTTTGTTTAATATATAGTGTTTCCTTTATTCCTCCTGCCTCAATGCCCCATTCATATTTCAGGCTGGGACCTACTCCTAATTTAGAGCTCTCTTTCTCCTTTTTTCCAACTTCTATTATGAATTTACCTCTGCCACCCAGCTTAGTGTATCCCAAGGTTCTCCTCACCACACCACGGTTGCAGTGCGCCTGGGAAAAGCACCCTGGTCTCATCTCTTCAGGCTAAGAAGAACAGAAGCTCCATCTCCATACATACTGCAGATGGCTTTTCCAGTCTACCTGAATTGTTACCAGCAAGAAGCAGCGGTCATTGGGACTTGGACGCACGCTGCAAAGTATAGAAATAAGACAACAATTCCAGTGCCATGCGAACTTTTCCTGGACTCTTGCTCCTTGTGACAGCTCCTAATGGACTGAACTGGGGTTGGGTTGCATTTGCAGGGATGTGGAATGATGATTTGTCAGCATGGACTTGGTGAACATGTTAAGGACATTCAAAACAGCAAAGGCTCTTTTATGGATCCTGTTATATTGGCTAAGCATTTGCTTGAAGGCTTTAATCCCTGTAATGAATTAGAACACTTGTTTGGGTACCTATTAGCATTGGCTATGCAAATTTTGTGTTTATTCTGTATTTTTTCAGTCTGCCTGCAAATTAGGATCTGGGAAGCTAGGAAATCAGGTAAGTAGAAATCTCAGCACACAAATTAAAAATAGAAAAAAAGGGGGGATATGTTGTGGACCATAAATGGCTAAAAGCCTTTGTAGATTCGAGGCTTAGCAAAAGGCTAAGTTCTCCCCCTTCCACCTCCATATTGGTTAGGATGCTGAGTATTTGCACCCACTTCACTTGCTTCCTTAAGTTGCTGGAAGCAGTTTACACGCTCTTCCTCTTACTCTTTGTTTGTTCAGATGTTGGTTGATTTCACTTATGCATGGTGGGGCGATTCCTGTTTATGCCTTGGGAGAGTTCCTGTTTTAGCCTCCGATGTATAACTTTGTATCAAGGATTTCCTTGATTTGCATATGGCTATAACAAAGCAAACTGGGGCAATGGGGCACTCGGATATTGCCATCAGCATTTGAAGAGTCCTCCCGGTCCCATCCTTTTTTCTTAATAAGTCTGTTTCCTTAACTCCACACCGTTACTAGGAGCCGCACTGGGCCGCGCTCCAGAGGCTCCGCCATCCCCCGGTGCAAAGAGGAGTCCAGCCTGTGTCCCCGCCCAGGAACAGCCCCGCACCTTGCAGAGACGGACGAGAGGCCCCGGGAAGCCATGCGGCTTTAAGAGCACAAAGCCCCGTCTCTGCTGATGAACTGAAACACCTGCCCGAGCCCTCTGGGGGTCAGCATGGACATCGCCGTGCAGCCGCAGCCTCACCTTGAAGCGCAGCATGTCCTCGCCTTCCAGGAACAGCGCCAGCTCCTTCCAGTTGAAGGAGGCACGGGCGCGGTAGACGTCCAGGGGCCCCCTGGGGAAGTCGGGCAGCAGGGTATCTCTGCTTCCTTCCTGCGTGACGTCGACCTGCACCAGACAGACAGGCTGGGTCAACGGGCTTCACCTGTCGGTTCACACCGTCCACGAACAACTGCGTTAAGTGCGAGATGCTAGAAATAAGAGAAAGAGCTAACTCCAAAGGGCCGGCGAGACAGAATGACCACATTCCAAGCTAATGCTGACGTTCCCCAAACGGAAGGGGAGGGGAGGTCGCCTCCTTTCCACTCCTGAACAAAGGGGGCGGGGAGATGGATGCCAAGGGGGCGGGAGCCAGACAGCGCCAAGTAAACAGGCTGCGGTCACCATGGGCGGACGGCTCCCAAATCCACGTGCTCACTTGGCAGTTTCCTGGGCACCCCGTCTCTCTCCTCTTCAGCAGGTCCTTAAACTCCGGATGTTCAGCACTGAACACACCTTGGCACCCTGACCCAGCCTGTCCTGTAGTCTCACTCCCACTTTGCCAGTGGCCCAAGGGTCGGGGCGCTATAAACCCAGATGCCATCCTGACATTCCCATCTGCTTCATGCCCAATGCCCCCCACTCCCCTCTTTAGTGCCCATTGAACCTTTCGGTTCTCTCCACTCCCATTAAATCTGGCAGAATAACCTCAGTTCTTGAGCAATCCCTGCATGCAGGTGGACACCTCAGTGGTGTAGCAAACCCAAGTACTATCTGTCCTCTATTTTTTGGCTGACAACATTGGGACTTGTGAGAGTGAAGTCAGTCGCCCAAGGCCACACCATCAGGGGCCTTCAGTGAGGACACAGTACCTAGTATCGGGACTATTGGAATTAGCAAAAGGCACTAGGAACAGTTCCCAGCATGGAGCTGTGGCTCCCACACCACCACGGGGCCAGCAGCCACCTCCAGCCAGCTTTCCTCTCTGCAGTGGAAGAGGCAGCTCTAAAAATCAGATCTGCCCCGGTGAATAGCTCAGCTGCTCAGAGCGCTGTGCTGACAGGCCAAGGTTGTGGGTTTGATCCCGTCGGGGCACATACAAGAATCAACCAATACACGCATAAATAAGTGGAACAACAAATTGATGTCTCTCTCTCTCCCCTTTCCTCTCTCTCTCTAAAATCAATCAATATAAACATACTTAAAAAATAAAATGCAGCCTTATCAGTGGTAGCCCAGTGGAGAGTACATCGACCAGGGACACTGAGGTCCTAGGTTCGAGACCCTGGGGTTGCCGGTTTGTGCACGGGCTCATTCAGCTTGAGTACAGGCTCACCGGGTGGAGCTCAGGGTCGCTGCATTGAGCCCCAAGATCTCTGCCTTGAGCCCAAGGTTACTGGTGTTCAAGATGGAAATAAACCTGAGTTGTGGAGACTAAAATACCTCAGCAAGCCAACTTTAATCACTTCTGCAAAAGGGTGTGCGGCCACTAGTGAAAACCAGCTTGCAAGCGCTGGACAGAGGGCAAATTCTGGTTTTATCCCTAGCACAGGCATTAGGCTGCTGGGTCTTGTTCCACTGGCTGGAGTATTGACCATATAACCTCATTTTTTCTCAATTGGCTAGTTCAAATGGCCACACCAAGGTGGAAGGGAGAGATGGGGATATCATTAACTAGTAAGGGGGTTGGGGAATGGTCAGGAAAAAACGGATGCCCAGACAAAGGGGGTTGGGGGTTGATAAACAAGTTAGGTGGTTCTCATTCTACTCCCTGCTCAGAGGGACCTGAATGAAGGGAGTCAGGAATTAGTTGAAGAAAAAAACATTCACTGGGACAGGGGTGAGGAAACTTTTGGGATAAGAGAGCCATGAACGCCACATATTTTAAAATGTAATTCCTTGAGAGCCATACAACTACCCCTGTATATTAGGCATTATCCAATAAAAATTTGGTGTTATCCCGGAGGACAGCTGTGATTGGCTCCAGCCACCCGCAATCATGAACATGAGCGGTAGGAAATGAATGGATTGTAATAGAAGAGAATGTTTTATATTTATAACGTTATTTTTTTATTATTATTAAAGATTTGTTGGCAAGCCAGATGCAGCCATCAAAAGAGCCACATCTGGCTCACGAGCCATTGGTTCCCGACCCCTGGCAAGGGGTCACTGGCTCAACTGGAGGACCCCTCAGCCCCACCCATTCCGTCAAGACAAGTATGAGAAGTAACCTGTGAACAATTAAAGTGTTGCAACTACAAGTCTGTTTCTCATCTCTCTCCCGTTCTCTCTCTCTCTCTTTCGCTAAAAAAAAAAAAAAGTAAAAAAGTAATGCAGATCTGATCACACTCCCTTTAGGTGACAGCTGTCCCATGACCTCAGGGGACTATATTCAAATTCCTCAAAATGTCTCTCACGTTTACCCTCCGGAACCCCGGCCCTTGCCACCTGTGTGCCCCGCAATTTTGCTTTGTCGGACTCTGCACAGCCCCCCCCCCACCCCGCCCCAGTTGCCCCAGGGCCTTTGCACTGGCCGGATCCTCGGCCCCTCGCTTCCTTGCTCCCACGCAGACGCGGGCTTGACCTTCGGATCTCGCTGATCACTCCTATTCGCCGAGTCCTCGCTCCGCTCAGCGCACACAGCAGGCGCTCAGTAAATGTGCTTGGAACTGAGCGCTAACCAAGAAGAGCCAAGGGCGCGCAGCTGCCTGGAGTCCGGCCGTCGGACCAGCACCGCCTCTCGGACACCGTCCGACGCTGACGTCATCGCGCCGCCGGCCCGCCCCCGTCGCCCGGGAAACGTGGAACGCGGCGTTCTGCCCTGCCCGCCCCTGCCCTGCACTGTCCTGAGCGCGGGGCGGGTGCTCAGTCAAGTTGCAGAACCTCGGATGGCGCTCGCTCCCGCGTTCAGGAGAGGGTCCCTGGCTGCCCATCGCGGTGACCGCCTGGACAGTGCAGCCTTTCCTAGCGTTTCCTTCCGCCGCACACCTCCCACTCCTCGTTCCGGCGTCTGCAGTTACCTCCGTCTTCAAACACGTGCGCCCCAGGCCTGTCGCAGTCTCTTCGGGGGAATCCGCATCAAGACCGGCCCATCATGCGACATAGAATCAACTGGGCTTGACCAAGTGCCTTATAGAGGAGAGGGAAAGATCAAGAGTGTCTTCCTTTACAGGGGACTGGAAGGTGGGCAGGGCAGGGCAGACAGGCAGTCGTGGGGAAACGACAGGTAAGTGACAGGTAAGTTCCACTTGGGAGACGCGTCAAGTTTAAGAAAGATGTTGGGAGGACATCTGGATGGAGACTTCCAGCTGACAGCTGGACATTCTCTCTCTCCGCCTACGTTGAAAGAACCTTCTCTTTCATTCCATGACCACCTATTTCTTCACAGTTGTCACTCATCCCAGACTGAGGATGAGGGGTGTCGCTGCCCCCCAACACCCCACCCCCGTTGCAAAAGCAGAAGGAAGAGAATGATGGGCAAACTAGGGCCCTGAATGGGTCCTGCTGAGCTTTCAGAAATCAGCCTCCACCTAGGCAGTGTTTTCCAGCCAAGGTCCCCGTGTCCATAAGAGCACCCAGGGGAATGCAGATCAGACAATAGCTGTCTAATAGAAACACACGCTCCTGTCTTCCAACTATCCTTGGAGATAGTTTGGAGAGCAATAAAATAGCTATTCTTCCCAGAATTCACACCTCCGTTAGGTCACAGTTTCTTCCAAAATGACCACTCCTAGAAAGCAACTCAGGTTCACACGTTTTATGGACGTTGGAAAAATAGCTTTCCACCCGGAAATTAGTTGAGTCCCCTGCAGGAGTGAGAGGGAGTGAGAGCTGAGATTCTTTCTCCGCAGACGATGGAGGGCCGGCTACAGGTGAGCTTCCGGCACTGCGTGGAGCTGGCGTCAGCAGCAGGGGAGGGGAGCGCTGGTCTGTAACTGACAGTGACAAGGCAGTTTGCCCTCAGTCCCCACCCACCCAACTCACTCTTGTTCATTTTGACATGTGTCCCATTCTGCCCTGTGTGGCACACCCATCCCCTGCTCATTTTTAGTCATTCACTCTATTGGCCATCATTGGAAACTGCAATTATTTGAACATATATATATATATATTTTTTGTGTGTGTGTGTATTTTTCCGAAGCTGGAAACAGGGAGAGACAGTCAGACAGACTCCCGCATGCGCCCGACCGGGATCCACCCGGCATGCCCACCAGGGGGCAACGCTCTGCCCACCAGGGGGCGATGCTCTGCCCCTCCAGGGCGTCACTCCTTTGCAACCAGAGCCACTCTAGCGCCTGGGGCAGAGGCCAAGGAGCCATCCCCAGCGCCCCCGCCATCTTTGCTCCAATGGAGCCTCGCTGCGGGAGGGGAAGAGAGAGACAGAGAGGAAGGAGAGGGGGAGGGGTGGAGAAGCAGATGGGCGCTTCTCCTGTGTGCCCTGGCCGGGAATCGAACCTGGGACCCCTGACACGCCAGGCCGACGCTCTATCACTGAACCAACTGGCCAGGGCCTATTTGAACATATTTTTAACACTAAAAGTTTCCTCCCAAACTCTGGCCATTTGTCTCTCCATATTCCCATCCCTTCCCCTCCCTCCCACGCACGACCCTCGCTGGTTCAGCAGTCACAGAAGAGCTGTTGGAAAGGAGTCAGCAGGTCACTGGGTTGGGATGGGCCATGATGATTTGGTGCCAAGCATGGGGCTGTCACAGCTCTGCCATGGCCGCCGGCATGCAGCACCCACCTCCTTCATTCACCCCAGTAAAATTTTAGAAGTCAGTTAGACACGAGCAGAGAAGGAACGAGGGGCCAGATGCAGAGGGTCACCAGGGCGGAGTGCCCCCGGTGCCTACAAGCCCTTGCACAACCACTCCTTTAAGCATGAACCCCTGGAGATGACATCAGGCCTCAGTGGTGTGTCAGCTCTGGGCCCAGAAAAGCAGGAGAACCAGGCAGAGTAACACCGTGGCTGACATCAGGACCAGCTGCATTGACTCATGGCCCCAGTGCCGACCAATCAGTGGAGACCACAAGAGGCACACCTGGAAAACTGATGAATGTTGGGATCCTCCCCGAAGGTCTCCAGATAAAAGCCCTAGGTTCAGAGACGCACCCTGCATGCATGCTCTCTCTTCTTTCTTTTTTCTTTCCTTCCTTTCCCTTTCCTTCTGTTGGGTAAACAAATGTGTTGTCTTGTTTTTTAAGTTTGCCCCTAGTCTGGGGACAGAGCCATGGCCCTGTGTGTATAGTCTATGGGAGGCTGCAGGTGCTTGCCCTCAGGGTGGCAGATAGCAGATAGCAAGTCCCAGATTGCCTTCCTGCTTGGGAGGGGTGAATGTTTGCTATCCTTTGCTGGGGAAGGTTTTATTCCCCCAGGCTGCTTTGCAGAGGAGTGCAGAGAGAATCCAGAGGGAGTCCGAGAGAGAGTCCAAAGAATGAGTCCTGGGCTTTGGGAATCCTGAGGCGAGGGAAGCGGTCTTCTTTGCCTACTTGCCCGTCCGCTGTTAGGAGACTTTAATAAAGGGAATGGCCCACCATTTTCTGGCTTACAGTTCCGTTACGTCTGCTTGATTCCAATGAGAACCTGCATGGCCAAGGCGGCCACTGGCCCTACACCTTCCCTTCCCTTCCCCTTCCCTTCCCTTCCCTTCCCCTTCCCTTCCCCTTCCCCTTTCTCTTCTTTCTTCTGGAGCACATTCTCTCCCTCTCCCTCTTCCTCCCTCCTCCTGGCCCTCTTTCAGTTCCCTTGCTCCTTCCCTCCCTCCTTCCCTCTCTCTTTCACTCTCCAGGGACCCTCAGTTTGCCTCTGTAACTAGTTTCCTGAGCCCGTTTCTCCTACGCTCACTTCTACCTCTGAGTCTTTCTAAATAAACTCTCTCTTACAGTTCGAGTCTTGACTCTGAATTCTGTCTTATCCAGAACTCAGGTACTGAGGTTGCTAAACTGAGGTCCGGCCTGACTTGTTGCTGGTGCCATTTTCCCGCTGCTAATAAAACGACATCAAGTATAGAGGCAGCTGAGAACGGGAGGTGTGCTTCAGGACGTGGTTTTGTAGGAGATGCACATACAAGGTGTCCGGAGCTGGCTGACAAGGTCACAGCAGGAGAAGACCCACAACTGCTGGCTGACAAGGTCACAGCAGGAGAAGATCAAAAACTGCTGATTGACAAAGTCACAGCAGAGAAGACCAACGGCTGCTGGTTGACAAAGTCACCGCAGTCAAGACCAATGGCTGCGGGTTGACAAAGTCATCGCAAAGGAAAGGCACAACGATACTTCCCCCTTTGACCTTTTTGAATTAATCTGGCCTTATATCCCCCCTTTTCTGGGTGAGTGCTATTATTTATGGCACAGGGATAATAGTACCGTGCTTTCCCTGTAGATTCGTAGTGATTTCTTTGGAAATGAGACAGAAGGTGTAAGTTCCACAGAAAAGCCTGTAAGCCCCTTGAACTGGGCTCATAAACATAAGAGGCTGGCCATGATATCCCTCATAAAGGGTTAAGTTTGTAGAAGAATTTCTTCTTATTAATCATGTTAGAAAGAATAAAGTTAGAACTTAACTAGTGTATGAATATAGTAAATGAATAAAGTTTAATTAGACATTAGAATCTTAGGTAAAGTGTAGTGGAGTGGCCTGTCGCGTGGCCTTGGATGGGAGCGCAGCTGGCAAGTAAAGAATGTTTTGTTAAAAGACTTGTTTTGTGACTGAAGGCAGTTACTGGGCTTTTCTCAGTAAAACATTCTCATGAGATTTTTGTATTTTCCAAGAATAAGGAGAAGAATGTGGTGGGATCCATAGAAGCAATAGCAATTAATGCCTTCTGATATTATGTTGCTACTAAGCTATCTTGCAGGTGCACTCTATATATCTTTAAGCAAAAGTTACTCTTGATGTTAGGCCAATTTCTTAATAAGCAAGCCTTTTGAAGTCTTGTGAGAAAAATTAGGACACTGCATGAACTCAGGGCCATTTGCCTGAGCAAGCGGTGGTCCTTTGCTAGTCCTTGATGATTTCGTCTGCTAATCTCTCTCTCTGCGCCCCTGACTCACAACAACAGTAAGGTAGAGTTATTAATTAGTACTAATCTTTTAGAAGTTTGTACCAATATTGTTATTGCTATTCAAGTTATTGTATAACTGTACTTTGAAATGACTTACCACCTAATTTGTAGCTTATAGATATGAATTAACTGTTATCTGGAAATATGTAACCATAGTGAAACAAAATACCTTGTGATTATAACTTAGTGTATGTGCATAAAAAGAAAGCTAGACCAGCATTTGGCGGAGATGCCTGGCAGTGAATGCTAATGAGAGAATAAAGAGAAAGAAAAGAATTCGGCTCTCTCACTCAATTCGTGCTGATGCCGTCTCTTCCGGTGGGACCCCTGGATTCCCCCCGGGGCTGGACCTCGGCAACAAGGAGTTTGCAGATTTGAGTCATGGCAAATGTGCCTGGCATGAGTCAATGAAGGAATTTTTAAAACTATGAACCGAAGCATTCAATCCAAAGGGTTTAAATACTGAAGGAGCCTTGGTGTCAGGGGAGTTTCTGGCTGAGGACCTGGAAGGTCATGGGGAGGCCAGGGCTGACGCCCACGTTCAATCACACGATGGGGCTGGCACTTAGGTGTGCCACACTCAGCAAAGAGGGCCTTCCTCCCACCAAAGCCTCAACCACCTCCACCTGCTTCCGGCACTGAGAGGATGAGGACCCAGCATGTGATGGTCTGGGGACTCCCACTTGGGTCTCTCTGGGGCTCACTATCCAATACAATAACCACTAGCCTCATGCAGCTGTTTTCATGTAAATGTGCTCTAGTTAAAAGGAAATGAGTTGAGAATTCATTCCCCAGTTGGGCCTAGGAAGGGGAAATCAGGTTAGAAAGGGAGGTAGAACCACATTTGGAAGTGGGAGCCAATAGGCAGGTTAAATGTATTCCTTGTTCAATGGGTGGGTTTCCTGCAAGGATATTAGCCTGTATCGAATTTTCCACCTCCCCCGAAAAATTGGCTTTTAAATTTATGGCCTCTCACTCCAAGCCGTTGTAGGCCTCCTGCTTTCTGTTCAGAGATTGATCAGTCGCTCTCTGCTATGCTCACGTGATACGCTGCAGAGCAATAAGACTCCATCAGTCAGTGTCTGGAGGCAGGGAGGCCTCAGGGCCACACAAGGACCCAGAAGCCAGGAGCCCAGAGCCTAAGAGATAAGAGTTGTGTGAGGAATCGAGCCCCCATTTCAAAGAAACAGCACTGCTGCTCTACATGAGAAACCCAGAGTGGACACCTTGCCTTGTTGCCGTTTTGATTAGGGACGCTACGTAGTTAGGAGCTAGAGCCCAGAGCGCCTGCGCAGTTACTGTGCCAAAGCCCATGGACCCAGGAGTGGCCAGTTTTTTATATTGTGTAGAAGGATTTACATACGTGACCCCCTTCTGCTGAAGTCAACGATAGCCAAGGCAGCAGGTTATGTAAGTGTGGGAGCAACTGCGCATGCGCTCCCACTTTTGGGTCCTGTCCTTTGGCACAGTTACTGCGCATGCGCCCTGGGCTCTACCTCATAACTGGGCTCTAGCACTCCACCCTCCTAGAGTTCAGGGCACCTGGCCTTCTCCCTTAGGGCACCACCTTGGGCCCAGAGGCCACCACAGTAGTAGTAGAAGGGACAACAGGCTATTACTAGCCACCCTGCTATGTTTGTTAAAATAAGCAAGGCCCCCTTTTAGGATATTTTTAGGCTCTCCCACTAGTGGGAGAGCGGGTCCTTTGACAGGGCTGACATTTTAGCATTTATTTTTTTGCAAAGCCTCTCAGATATGCTGTTGATTATCGGGAATATACACTCCGCAGTCTATATGCACAAGGGCACAAGTACCGCCCTGCACTGCAGTAAGTAAATTTAAGGCCATGCGGTTTTTTTGTAAGACTACTTTCTGCATCTGGGAAGTCTCATCAAGGAGACTTAGGGAGTGGTGAGTGACATTTAATGCTTTGGGCTATGTGTTGGCCCAACCTCTTAACCTGTAATTTTATATTAATAGTGCCACCCCCACCCTGACCCCTGGGTACAAAGAGATCCAGAAAGTAAAACCACCAGTGAGCTTTTTTTTTTTTTTTTTTTTTAATGTCAGTGGTGATATACGGGGTCCCAATTTTGGGGCTTTTGTGGCAATGTCTGTACCATCTTGTCATAGCTAAACGGGCGACCCCAAGTATACTGGCCAGTCCAGTGAGCCGGCAGGTAGGGCTGGCCGTACCGTCACAGACTTACAAACCGTCTTTTGGCAGAAAACTTGTAGGTTTCGTATTTACAGGCTTCTTTTGATCCCATCAGTGATTCGTGGTGCAAGACACTGTCAGGTTGGCACACACGTCTGTGGTGGCCAGCCCACGGTAAGGTTGGGCACACTGTCATTGCGCCGTTTTATATAAAGAGGGGGCTACCTGTAAAAGCTTTACATGAATGCCTGTCACCTGCTCCCAACTGTTAGACACAGTTTTTCCTAGCAAGGGTGGTTTATTGTGACGAGAGTTTTGGAGAAGCATTTTAATAGTTTGTTGCATGCATTTGATTCTGGACTCGTGTGATGGGCGCTCCAGGTGCGTAACTTAGTCCAGCTCTGGAGGGAGGCAGGGGTAACAGGCCAGGGAAGCCCTTCCGCCGTCTCTGCAGGCAGCTCGGTGCAAGCCCAACAATGGGACAGCTGAAGCCCCCATGCAAAAGTGTGGGCACATGGCATGAGACTGTGGCCGGCAGTCAGCCTGGACAATGTGACAGGATTGAAAGTGAAGCCGTCCTAGGCAGTCCCGCCCCCCAGGGGGAATGGAAGCCACCCTGTCGCCCTGTGAGAGCATGGTGGTCGGCATGGAAGAGCCTCCTGGTCGCTGGTCCCAGACTCGAACACCCGCAGTCGGGAGAGGGGCCCCCACTAAGAGCCACTGTGTGCAAGGGCACGCTGCACAGTCTGAGGGCAACCAGCAACCGCGCCTTTTAGAAGGGAGGAGGGAGCTGCAGCAGGCAACCTGGCTCGCAGCCTCCGTCGGCCACGTGGTGAGCCAGGGTGCGAGGGTCAAGTCTTTTTTTAGGCCTGTTTCCCATGGTTTTGGTAACACTATTTATGGATACCCCTTTGTCTCTAGTTTTTATAGCCAGTTTTCTTATTTTTTTTTCCCCCATCCTGGGGCCACTGTGGATGGAGCTGGTGGCTCTAGGGCTCCATCCTGTACCTGTATGTGTAGGTTTGTGGATCTAGAAGGGGTCACCTTAAGGCGACAAGTTGTCCCTTTCAGTACCCGGTCCAGAGGGCTTTATTTCTGTTTGGTGAGACTGCTCATTTAGCAGCTGCACCGCCATGGGAAGCTGTCGCTTTTACTGTTTTTTGTTTGTTTGTTTGTTGGTACTTGTGGGAGACTACAAGTAGCAAAGCTCTTGTATCGATAGTTCGAGGCTTAGCAGAAGGCTAAGTTCTCCCCCCACCACTCCTCCATATTCACTATGAAGCTGAGTATTTGCACTCATCCTAACCTCTCACCTCACTTGCTTGGTTAAGTTGTTAAAGGCGAAGTTTTTCTCCACACCTCCTGTAAGCTGTGATGCCCGATTGTACTCTTCCTATCCCCCATGTCCCTCGGAGAGACTGGAGGCAGTTTCCTTTTTATTCTTTGTTTCTTGAAATTAAGATGTTATGCAGGGTGGAGGTTTTCTGCACTTGGGAGAATTCTTGGGTTGCCTTGGAAATGTGACTTTGTTTTAATTATCTCTTTGTTTGCTAATGGCCTCACTTTGCCCTATAAATAAAGCAGGTAGTGGGGTGGAGACTCACCTTTTGCAAGCTGTCTTCTGTGTGGCAAAGAGTCCTCCTAAAAATAAATAAATAAATAGCCTGACACAGTGGATATAGTGGCACAGTGGATAAAGCGTTGACCTGGAACACTGAGGTCGCTGGTTCGAAACCCTGGGCTTGCCTGGTCAAGGCACATATGGGAGTTGATGCTTCCAGCTCCTCCCCATCTTCTCTCTCTCTCTCTCTCTCTCTCCCTCTCTGTCTCTCTTTCTCCCTTTCTCTCTCCACTCTAAAATGAATTTAAAAAAATTTTTTTAAAAATCTTAAAAATAAATAAAAAATAAAAAAATAAACTTAAAAAAGAGTCCTCCTGAGCCCATCGTTTTCTCTTTCAGCCTATTAATTCCACGCCGTTCCCACTCAGGACCTGGGATTACTAGCCACGCTGGTTTGCAGCAGGTACTAGTGTCTTTAGCTTTTTTGTTTGTTTTGTTTTTTTAACAGCCCGATGAAACATTTAAGTATGCCGGCAGCTTGAGGGCGATACGACACATGCAACTGTCCGTGTACATCATTGTCCTTAGCCCACCTCTGGGTAGCTTGTCCAGTAAAAGGGGTCCCTTGGTTACTAGTAATTGTTAGTGGGCAGCCATAGGCCGCTGAAAGGCCCTTTAAAGCCTGTGTGATGTGTTTTTGGGGTAGACACTTCCCAGGCTGGTGGCAGTATTTACTGCTGTGAAGACGTACCGGACTCCCCCGTTTTCTGGCCTGGGGCCTAGGGAATCTACCTGCCACGACGGCAGTGGCTTCTCCCCACTAGCTGTCTGTCCTGGGGCGGTAACCAGGCGTCTCCTCCATGGGTATTGCTGTGCACACCACAGGCACTGCCTCACAGCCTCTTTGGCCTCTGCACGGGGCACAGCTAGTCCCCAGCGCTTGTGTAACAAGGCCCGTTGTATGAGCCCTTACATGTCCCAGCTTTTTGTGTAACCACGCTGCGATCACGGCTGGCTTTGGGGTCTGCATGTTCGCTCGGACCCGTGCCAAGGCATCTGCAGCATCATAACCAGGGGCCTGCAGGGGTCGATGTCCAGAAACATGGTAAACCGTGGCTCCTTTCTGTAAGCCACGCTTTTACAGGTCCCACCATATTTTTTTTTCTCATCGAGGGCAGTGGCCAATAGCCAAGTTTGAGCAGCCCAACTGGGAAACCACAATGTCAGGCCATGACATACACAGCCAGATGTCTATGCCGAGGTGCAGGTGTCCAGTGTCCCTTATGAGAACCAGCTGTACTGCTCGTAGCTTGGCCCGCCGGCTGGCTTGTCCTGCACTTGTCTCAAACCCAGGGTCTCTGTTTGAGGCGACAGCCGTCCATGTCAGCGGCTGCCCCTTACAGGACCCACCCATGTACATGTTTTCACGCAGCGGAGGCAGCTTCTCCTCTTGATACGACGCTCCTGTACTTTATCTAGGGCCGGTTCTATTTCCCGTGTTGTTGTTACAAACTGTATGGGTCCCAGCAAGGAGTGCAGCTCCCGCGTCAGGCGACGAGATGAGAATGGGCCTGTTGTTTTAGATACACACCCCACTTGGTCAAGGCGGGAGTCTGCGCCACCCCACTTGGAGGGCGTTTAGCCTAAGAATGAAGCCAGCCTTTGACCAGGTGTGTGGTCTGCACTGTGACTGGCTGTGGCCCTGCGATGCTCGCACAGGCCAGCAAGGCGGCGCGCATCGCTGCCAACTGTGTCTCCACGAGCGGGTCCTGGACAGCAGCTCCCTTCCACGTCTGGGACCGAAAGCCAAGGGCTACTTTCCGACCACCCTGCTTTTGCCGAAGACCCCAGACAAACCCTGTTCCCTCAACGTAGACCGTCAGTAGGAACAGCAGGGCCGGGTCTACTCCCTGTAACGCCTGGGCTTGTGCCACGTCCTGCTTGGTGACACTGAAGGCATGCTCTGTCTCGGGCTATGTCTCTGTCCTAGGGCTCACTCTTCCGGGTTAGCCGATACTGGGGTTTGGCCAACAAGGCCAAGTGGGGTATAAAGGCTCGCCAGAACCCTAGCAGACCCACGTAGGTCTGTAACTGTTTCACAGAGTTTTCAGTCAGGGCTATGTTTGAGTTTTGTCAATTACTGCCTTAGGCATCAGCTTTGTCTTACCCAACCAGACAACATTCAAGAACTTGACAGAGCAACCAGGTCCCCGGACCTTGTCCTCACTGATGGCCCACCCTCGGCCTGTCAGGTCTTTTTCAGACCTTGGCTGCCATTTTGAGATCTGTAAGGGAATCAGAGGTTAGCATTGTGTCATCAATGTCATGGAGCAATTGCACTGCCCCAGGGTGGTTCCACGTGGCCAAATCCTGGGCCACCAGGCCATGACACAGAGTAGAGCTGTGCACATATCCCTGTGGCAGGACTTGAAGTGTCCACTGCCGACTTTCCCATGTCAGGGCCAACTGCTCTTGACAAGCAGCATCAATGTCCACAGAAAAGCAAACATTGGCCAAGTCCCTCCACAGTGGCACCAGCCCCGTTCCACTGAGAATCGGTCCAGCAGCTCCATGGTGCTGGGAGAGCAGCATGCAGGGGCGGGGTGACCTTGTTCAGCTCTCGGCAGTCCACTGTCACATGCCAGGAACCGTCAGGCTTCTGGACAGGTCACACGGGGGAGTTGTACGGGCTGTGTGTTGGCCGAATGATTTTAGTTCTTTTCAGTTTTAAAATGATCTGGCCAATTTCTTCATGCCCCCCCCCCCCGGAGGGAATACTGCCTCACCGACACAACCCGGGTCGCCTGGGGGAGGTGCAGGGGAGCGCGGTGGGGATGTCCTCTCCCCACCTCCCCACCTCCCCACCGTCTTCACCGCTCATACCAGCACCCGAATTCTCCCTGGGGGGTGTTCACAGCCAGTCCGGCCAGGACATCGGCCTCAAGGGTGGATTTTGCAACAGGGGATCTACAAACCTCATATGCCCTAGGAGGCAGTCTGCCAATCCCCGTAGTCACAGTGCTCTTACGAACCCGTATTTGGAACCTGCCATAGCCCTCAGGGTCGCCAGGGGTCCCTGGAATAATAGGTCTGGGTTGCTAAAAATCAAAGTAGAGTCTGCACCTGTGTCCACCAAAGCTAGGACATGCTGGACATGGCAGGGGGACCAATAAATGGTTAATTTAACATGAGGCCTCCAGCCCTGGCCTTGTCGGCCCCCACCCCCGCAGTCAGACAGATAATTAGCGAGAGTCGGGTCCCGCTTCTCAATCATGCCAGAGCCGACACCAGCCAACCTTCAGGAGCCTGCCGTCTGTCCGTGTGTCCGGCTGCACTGCCCTTCGCCTTCTCACCGCGCAGCTGAATATTCTCGCTCGCTCGCTCAGACCGGGGAGAACTGACCTCGGGGGCCCTGCCTGTATTTACACTGCCCGGGCTGTTCCAGCTCTCCTCCCTGCGCTGCAGCCGAACCACCTGGCCCGCCCCTTCTCTGTGGGCTGCTGGGACCTTTGGTGCGCTAACTGTTCGAAGTTCTCCGGACCCTCTCCGGCCAGAGAGGGACCGTCCCCGGTCCTTTGGCAATGTCCAGTTTGCCAGATACGTTGTTACTGAATACATGTGGGCTAACATTCCGCCTGCTGCTCCCCCCCAACACTCCTCCTCCCCCCGGGTTTGTGCCTCCACAGGGCAAGGCGTTCCTCCGCACCCAGCACTAACCTTGTTTTGAACACCCGGCTGGCTGTACCACGTGTCAGGGGTAAGAGGGTTTGGGGAGGTAAGGCCGTGTTGAGGGAAAAAAATGTACGAGGAGTCCGCATGGAGGGAGAGGAAGTTACAGAAGCGGCTACACACCTTATTTCCCAAGACCAGTTTTATACGGTGCAGAAGAATTCAGGCATGTAGACCCCACTTCTGCTTAAGTAAAACTATAGCTAAGGCCGCAGGTGATATAACTGCGGGAGCAACTGCGCACGCGCTCCCACTCCCGGGTCCCTGTGCTTTGGCACAGTTACTGCGCATGCGCTCCCACTCCGGGTCCATGTGCTTTGGCACAGTTACTGCGCATGCGCTCCCACTCCCGGGTCCATGTGCTTTGGCACAGTTACTGCGCATGCGCTCCCACTCCCGGGTCCATGTGCTTTGGCACAGTTACTGCGCATGCGCTCCCACTCCGGGGTCCATGTGCTTTGGCACAGTTACTGCGCATGCGCTCCCACTCCCGGGTCCATGTGCTTTGGCACAGTTACTGCGCATGCGCTCCCACTCCCGGGTCCATGTGCTTTGGCACACTGTGCAGGTGCTCCGGGCTCTATCTAGCTCCTAACTGGGCTCTCACAGTACGTAGCCTCCCTAATCAAAACGGCAACAAGGCTGTCCACTCTGGGTTTCTCATGTAGAGCAGCAGTGCTGTTTCTTTGAAATGGGGGCTCGATTCCTCACACAACTCTTATCTCTTAGGCTCTGGGCTCCTGCGCTTCTGGGTCCCTGTGTGGCCCTGAGGCCTCCCTGCCTCCAGACACTGACTGATGGAGTCTTATTGCTCTGCAGCGTATCACGTGAGCATAGCAGAGAGCGACTGATCAATCTCTGAACAGAAAGCAGGAGGCCTACAACGGCTTGGAGTGAGAGGCCATAAATTTAAAGGCCAATTTTTCGGGGGAGGAGGAAAATTCGATACAGGCTAATATCCTTGCAGGAAACCCACCCATTGAACAAGGAATACATTTAACCTGCCTATTGGCTCCCACTTCCAAATGTGGTTCTACTTCCCTTTCTAACCTGATTTCCCCTTCCTAGGCCCAACTGGGGAATGAATTCTCAATTCATTTCCTTTTAACTAGAGCACATTTACATGAAAACAGCTGCATGAGGCTAGTGGTTATTGTATTGGATAGTGAGCCCCAGAGAGACCCAAGTGGGAGTCCCCAGACCATCACATGCTCTGTCCTCATCCTCTCAGTGCTGGAAGCAGGTGGAGGTGGTTGAGGCTTTGGTGGGAGGAAGGCCCTCTTTGCTGAGTGTGGCACACCTAAGTGCCAGCCCCATCGTGTGATTGAACGTGGGCGTCAGCCCTGGCCTCCCCATGACCTTCCAGGTCCTCAGCCAGAAACTCCCCTGACACCAAGGCTCCTTCAGTATTTAAACCCTTTGGATTGAATGCTTCAGTTCAGTTTTAAAAAATTCCTTCATTGACTCATGCCAGGCACATTTGCCATGACTCAAAGCTTC
This sequence comes from Saccopteryx leptura, assembly GCF_036850995.1. NCBI lineage: Eukaryota > Metazoa > Chordata > Mammalia > Chiroptera > Emballonuridae > Saccopteryx > Saccopteryx leptura. The sequence goes on from NC_089507.1 coordinate 2,722,787, forward strand.
ACACTCCTTGTATGAGCATCTCCTACAAAACCACGTCCTGAAGCACACCTCCCATTCTCAGCTGCCTCTATACTTGATGTCATTTTATTAGCAGCGGAACAATGACACCTGGTGTAAGCCAACGACTCAGGCCGGACCTCAGTTTAGCAACCTTGCTACTTGAGTTCTGGCTAAGACAGAATTCAGAGTCAAGACTCAAACTGTAAGAGAGAGTTTATTTAGAAAGACACAGAGGTAGACGTGTGTTTTTCCACTGTGTGAATTTTGCCCGCTGGGTGCGAGCTAGGATTAAAGCTAATAGCCCACCAGTTCTTGGCTCCATTGTTTCATTACCGTCTGTCTGAATCAACCTGAACCTGCATGGGCCAGGCCGCAGTGATGGTGGCCGTGGCTACTTGCCATACATTTGGTGTAGTCTGTGGCAGGATTCGATACAGATTGGTATGGAGCCACTGCCACCTTTGAGTGGTGGAGTAGAGGACTGGCTGTTGTTATGGTTCCCCATGGCTGTCCTTTTGGGGACCTTAGGCTGGCTGACTTTTACAGCCATGCATGAGGAAACTGACAGCTCTGTGGAAGAGACTTCCTGGGACCTGCAAACCGAGCAGTGGAAGGAGCTGGAGCGAACATGGGAGAAAGAGATCCGACCCTGGAGCTGGCGCAAGCACCGGAGGAGGCCGACCAGGTTTGTGAGATTCGCTTGGAAATGGAGCAGCCGTTGGAGAAGGAATCAGAGGTTCGTGAGTCGCAGATTGCCGTGGGCGTTGTGGGGAGCCAGTAGCGGTGGGAGTCTGGGGCTGGGGCAACAAGGCCCATGGAGCAGAAGGCAGCAGCCTGGGGCTCAATCCCGGCAGCTGGTGCTGGTGTTTCCAGTTCCTCTTTGCAGGATGAGGAGAATCAGGCTGGAGTTGCAACCCACAGTCTCCAGAAGATGAGAGCCCAGCAGCAAAGAGTACCTACTATGCCCCTGGAAGGTCTGTGATTTTAGGACATAGGGGTGGATTCCATCATGCTCTCCAGAGCAGAGATGGAAATGCTGACTGCCATTGCCACGTGCTCCTCTTTGGGAGAGTGTAAGACCTGCCAGGACGGCAGGGATGAGGGGGGTGGCTGAGACCCCATGTTTGTGGATTGTTTCCTGGACTACAGCTGGAGTGAGCACTGGCTCCTTTGTTGGATGGACTTACGGATTTTGGACAATGTGAAATACCTGATGGGGGTGGGGGCGCCTTTGCTGGAAGCACTCCCCTGCCCCAGGGAAGCTTTTCCCATGGCTAGAAAACAGGCCAAGGACATTTTGCACTTTTGGCAAAGTGCTCAGAGATTGGTGAAATGTACTTTTGTAATTGTTGTAACTGTATGATTTGTCATGTTGTAATTTGTATAATGTGTCTAATTTCCTTGTGCAGGAATACCTGTGCTTTAGATTTTGAAGCAAGCAAATGGGGTGGAATGTTGGTCAAATGAGTTTTTAAATATGATGTATATGTTTGCTCGCTATGGGTATGGGAGACGGGCTGTAGGTTGGCAAAGTTATTATAGCCTAAGGCTTAGTTTTTTTTGTTTGTTTGTTTTTTTGTTTTGTTTTGTTTTTAAACAGAGACAGAGAGAGAGTCAGAGAGAGGGATAGATAGGGACAGACAGATAGGAACGGAGAGAGAAGCATCAATCATCAGTTTTTCGTGGCGACACCTTAGTTGTTCATTGATTGCTTTCTCATATGTGCCTTGACCGCGGGCCTTCAGCAGACCGAGGAACCCCATGCTAGAGCCAGCGACCTTGGGTCCAAGCTGGTGAGCTTTTGCTCAAACTAGATGTGCCCGCGCTCAAGCTGGCGACCTCGGGGTCTCGAACCTGGGTACTTCCGCATCCCAGTCCGACACTCTATCCACTGCGCCATGGCCTGGTCAGGCCTAAGACTTAGTTTTAAGACTAAGCTTTTCCCCACACTCTTGACTGTTGCATGATAGGGGGTGGTGCACTCTTAAGAGGAATCCCATATATGCCTCAGATAAGTGACTCTGTATCAAAGACTTCCTTGTTTGTATATTGGATTAAAAGTTTTGATTTCTACACTATAAAATGGGGCAGAGGAGCCCATGTGGGAGAGGAGAGCAGAGAAAGGCCACGTGGAGAGGAGAAGCAGCCAAGGTGGTGGAGTGCTGAAGGAGAAGCCAGTTTGTGCAGAGAGAAGGAGATGGGTATAAGGCCAGTAGCCTCACCAGCCTTATTCACCTCTGTTCCCCATTGTTGGGCAGATAAAATATATTATGCTTACTTTGTTAAAGATGGCTCTGCCTCCGGGGAAGCCTGTTGTCCAGGTGATAATATTAGTTGCCCTTCTGGCTTGGGATGGGCATGATTATATTAATGTGTATTGGGGGAGAGCTTTTGCGCCAAAAGGTTTTAAGGGAAGAGAGATCACATTGTTCCAGGGAAGAGTGATTACGTTCTAGGAGGAGCCCGTGCTGGAGGAGAGCAGAGAGGAGAGCAGAGAAAGGCCACGTGGAGAAGAAGAGAAGCAGCCAAGATGGCGAAGTGTTGAAGAAGAAGCCAGTTTGTGCAGAGTTTGTGCAAGAGAAGCAGATGGGGAGCAGAGGTGAATAAGGCTGGTGAGGTAGAACCTTTGATTCTAGGAAACTCGGATAAGTCAGTGGCATTGGGAGCCCTGAATGGAAAGGGAAGTGTTTTCCCACTGTGTGTATTTCTTGCCCACAGGGTGCGAGCTAGGATTAAAGGTAATGGCCCACCAGTTCTTGGCTCCGTTGTTTCATTACCGTCTGTCCAAATCAAATGCGAACCTGCATAGGCCAGGTGGCTGTGATGGTGGCCGTGGCTACTTGCCATACACGTAGAAGAAAGGGGCTCAGGAAATTAGTTACAGAGGCAAAGTGAGGGCCCTTGGAGAGTGAAAGTGAGAGAGAAGGAAAGAGGGAGGGAAGGAACAAGGGAACTGAAAGAGGGCCAGAAGGAGGGAGAGGGAGAGGGAGAGAATGTGCTCCAGAAGAGAAAAGAGAAAGGAAGGAAGGAAAGAAGAAAGGGAAGGGAGGGGAGGGGAGGGGAGGGGAGGGGAGGGGAGGGAAAGTGCAGGGCCAGTGGCCGCCTTGGCCAAGGAAGGAAAGAAGAAAGGGAGGGGAGGGGAGGGGAGGGGAGGGGAGGGGAGGGAAAGTGCAGGGCCAGTGGCCGCCTTGGCCATGCAGGTTCTCATTGGAATCAAGCAGACATAACCGAACTGTGAGCCAGAAAATGGTGGGCCATTCCATTTATTAAAGTCTCCTAACAGCGGACAGACGAGCAAGTAGGCAGGGAAGACCGCTTTCCTCGCCTCAGGGTTCCCAAAACCCAGGACTCATTCTCTGGACTCTCTCTCCGGACTCTCTCTGGATTCTCTCTGCACTCCTCTGCAAAGCAGCCTGGGGGAATAAAACCTTCCCCAGCAAAGAATAGCAAACGTTCACCCCTCCCAAGCAGGAAGGCAATCCGGGACTTGCTATCTGCCGCCCTGAGGGCAAGCACCTGCAGCCTCCCATAGACTATACACACAGGGCCATGGCTCTGTCCCCAGACTAGGGGCAAACTTAAAAAACAAGACAACACATTTGTTTACCCAACAGAAGGAAAGGGAAAGGAAGGAAAGAAAAAAGAAAAGAGAGACAGCATGCATGCAGGGGGCGTCTCTGAACCTAGGGCTTTTATCTGGAGGCCTTCGGGGAGGATCCCAATAGAACATTCATCAGTTTTCCAGGTGTGCCTCTTGTGGTCTCCTCTGATTGGTCGGCACTGGGGCCATGAGTCAATGCAGCTGGTCCTGATGTCAGCCATGGTGTTACTCTGCCTGGTTCTCCTGCTTTTCTGGGCCCAGAGCTGACACACCACTGAGGCCTAGATGTCATCTCCAGGGGTTCATGCTTAAAGGAGTGGTCGTGCAAGGGCTTGTAGGCACTGGGGCACTCCGCCCTGGTGACCCTCTGCACCTGGCCCCTCGTTCCTTCTCTGCTCGTGTCTAACTGACTTCTAAAATTTTACTGGGGTGAAGGAGGTGGGTGCTGCATGCTTTGGCCATGGCAGAGCTGTGACAGCCCCATGCTTGGCACCAAATCATCATGGCCCATCCCAACCCAGGGACCTGCTGACTCCTTTCCAACAGCTCTTCTGTGACTGCTGAGCCAGCGAGGGACATGCAGGGGGGAGGGGGGGGAGAAGCAGGGAGGGGAATATGGAGAGACAAATGGCCAGAGTTTGGGAGGAAACTTTAGTGTTAAAAATATGTTCAAATAATTGCAGTTCCCAATGATGGCCAATAGAGTGAATGACTAAAAATGAGCAGGGGATGGGTGTGCCACACAGGGCAGAATGGGACACCTGTCAAAATGAGCAAGAGTGAGTTGGGTGGGTGGGGACTGATGGCAAACTGCCTTGTCACTGTCAGCTGAGTTACAGACCAGTGCTCCCCTCCCCTGCTGCTGACGCCAGCTCCACGCAGCGCCGGAAGCTCACCTGTAGCCGGCCCTCCATCGTCTGCGGAGAAAGCGTCTCAGCTCTCACTTCCTCTCACTCCTGCAGGGGACTCAACTAACTTCCGGGTGGAAAGCTATTTTTCCAACGTCCATAAAACGTGTGAACCTGACTTGCTTTCTAGGAGTGGTCATTTTGGAAGAAACTGTGACCTAACGGAGGTGTGAATTCTGGGACGAATGGCTATTTTATTGCTCTCTAAACTATCTCCAAGGATAGTTGGAAGACAGGAGCGTGTGTTTCTATTAGACAGCTATTGTCTGATCTGCATTCCCCTGGGTGCTCTTATGGACATGGGGACCCTGGCTGGAAAACACTGCCTATTGGAGGCTGATTTCTGAAAGCTCAGCAGGACCCATTCAGGGCCCTAGTTTGCCCATCATTCTCTTCCTTCTGCTTTTGCAACGGGGGTGGGAGGTTGGGGGGCAGCGACACCCCTCATCCTCAGTCTGTTTGGGATGAGTCACAACTGTGAAGAAATAGGTGGTCATGGAATGAAAGAGAAGGTTCTTTCAACGTAGGCGGAGAGAGAGGATGTCCAGCTGTCAGCTGGAAGTCTCCATCCAGATGTCCTCCCAACATCTTTCTTAAACTTGACGCGTCTCCCAAGTGGAACTTACCTGCCACTTACCTGTCGCTTCCCCAGGACTGCCTGCCCTGCCCTGCCCACCTTCCAGCCCCCTGTAAAGGAAGACACTCTTGATCTTTCCCTCTCCTCTATAAGGCACTTGGTCAAGCCCAGTTGATTCTATGTCGCATGATGGGCCGGTCTTGATGCGGATTCCCCCGAAGAGACTGCGACAGGCCTGGGGCGCACGTGTTTGAAGACGGAGGTGACCGCAGACACCGGAACGAGGAGTGGGAGGTGTGCGGCGGAAGGAGACGCTAGGAAAGGCTGCATTGTCCAGGCGGTCACCGCGATGGGCAGCCAGGGACCCTCTCCTGAACGCGGGAGCGAGCGCCATCCACGGTTCTGGAACTTGACTGAGCACCCGCCCCGCGCTCAGGGCAGAGCAGGGCGGGGCCGGGCAGGGCAGAACGCCGCGTTCCACGTTTCCCGGGCGACGGGGGCGGGCCGGCGGCGCGATGACGTCAGCGTCGGACGGTGGCCCAGAGGCGGTGCGGCTCCGACGTCCGGGCTCCAGGCAGCTGCGCGCCCTTGGCTCTTCTTGGTTAGCGCTCAGCTCCAAGCACGTCTACTGAGCGCCTGCTGTGTGCGCTGAGCGGAGCGAGGACTCGGCGAATAGGAGTGATCAGCGAGATCCGAAGGTCAAGCCCGCGTCTGCGTGGGAGCGAGGAAGCGAGGGGCTGAGGATCCGGCCAGTGCAAAGGTCCTGGGGCAACTGGGGTGTGGGGGGACTGTGCAGAGTCTGACATAGTGGAATTGCGGGACACACAGGTAGCAAGGGCCGGGGTTCCGGAGAGTAAACGTGAGAGACATTTTGAGGAAGTTGGACATTGTCCCCTAAGGTCATGGGACAGCTGTCACCTAAAGGGAGAGTGATCATATCTACATTACTTTTTATTTTATTTTTTAGAGAGAGAGAGAGAAAGGGAGAGAGATGAGAAGCATAGACTTGTAGTGTTTTTAATTGTTCACTGGTTACTTCTCATACTTGTCTTGACGGGATGGGGGGGGGGCTGAGGGGTCCCTCCAGCTAAGCCAGTGACCCCTTGTTCTAGCCAGTGAATGTTTTTTTCTTCAACTAATTCCTGACTCCCTTCATTCAGGTCCCTCCTAGCAGGGAGTAGAATGAGAACCACCTAACTTGTTTATCAACCCCCAACCCCCTTTGTCTGGGCATCCGTTTTTTCCTGACCATTCCCCAACCCCCTTACTAGTTAATGATATCCCCATCTCTCCCTTCCACCTTGGTGTGGCCATTTAAACTAGCCAGTTGAGAAAAAATGAGATTATATGGTCAACACTCCAGCCAGTGGAGCAAGACCCGGCAGCCTAGTGCCTGTGCTAAGGATAAAACCAGAATTTGCCCTCTGTCCATGCGCTTGCGGGCTGGTTTTCACTAGTGGCCGCACGCCCTTTTGCAGAAGTGATTAAAGTTGGCTTGCTGACATATTTTAGTCTCCACAAGTTAGGCTTATTTCCATCTTGAACACCAGTAACCTTGGGCTCAAGCCAGAGATTAGGGCTCAATCCAGCGACCCCGCACTCACCCGGTGAGCCTGTACTCAAGCTGCATGAGCCCGTGCACAAGCCGGCAACCTCAGGGTCTCGAACCTAGGACCTCAGTGTCCCTGGTTGATGTACTCTCCACTGGGCCACCACTGATAAGGCTGCATTTTATTTTTTAAGTATGTTTATATTGATTGATTTTAGAGAGAGAGAGGAAAGGGGAGAGAGAGACATCAATTTGTTGTTCCACTTATTTATGCGTGTATTGGTTGATTCTTGCATGTGCCCCGACGGGATCAAACCCACAACCTTGGCCTGTCAGGACAGCGCTCTGAGCAGCTGAGCTATTCACCGGGGCAGATCTGATTTTTAGAGCTGCCTCTTCCACTGCAGAGAGGAAAGCTGGCTGGAGGTGGCTGCTGGCCCCGTGGTGGTGTGGGAGCCACAGCTCCATGCTGGGAACTGTTCCTAGTGCCTTTTGCTAATTCCAATAGTCCCGATACTAGGTACTGTGTCCTCACTGAAGGCCCCTGATGGCTGCCAACAGGTTCTGGGTTAAACAGAAGTATAAAGAAACCAGTTTTACTATTGGCTGATTGATGTAAACCAGAGTTAAGTGTCTGTGCATCTCATCAACCTTCTAATAAAAGCGACCTTGAGGGAGATGAGTTTTTCGAGGGCCTGGCGTTCTAGATACTACCCTAATCTTGCTATGTTGTCATCGCTCCATGGAGTAGAGAGGTGACGTGACTCACTAACTGAACAAGCGACTGCAACCCATCATCAGCTCTGACGTCAGGATCTGACACCAACCGGCCAGTCTGGATGTAGAATCCTTCCTTCCAACCATGACGTTGGTGACCGCAGGTGGCGTGGAGCCATAGGGGACTTATTTATTTACTTATTTATTGTATTCTTCTGAAGTTGGAAACGGGGAGGCAGTCAGACAGACTCCCGCATGCACCCGACCAGGATCCACCCGGCATGCCCACCAGGGGGCGATGCTCTGCCCATCTGGGGCGTGGCTCTGTTGCAACCAGAGCCATTCTAGCACCTGAGGCAGAGGCCACAGAACCATCCCCAGCGCCCGGGCCATCTTTTGCTCCAATGGAGCCTCGGCTGCGGGAGGGGAAGAGAGAGACAGAGAGGAAGGAGAGGGGGAGGGGTGGAGAAGCAGATGGGCGCTTCTCCTGTGTGCCCTGGCCGGGAATCGAACCCGGGACTCCTGCACGCCAGGCTGACGCTCTACCACTGAGCCAACCGGCCAGGGCCCATAGGGGACTTACTGATTTCTTAGGATCCTGGGACTTGGGGTGGGATGTGCCCGAAAACAGCTATGTGGCCTTGGGTGACTGACTTTGCCCTTACAGGTTCCAACGTGGTCAGCCAAAAATAAGAGGACAGAAAGTACTTGGGGTTGCTACGCCACTGAGGTGTCCACCTGCATGCAGGGATTGCTCAAGAATTAGAGGTTATTCTGCCAGATTTCATGGGAGTGGAGAGAACTGAAAGGTTCAGTGGGCACTAAAGAGGGGAGTGGGGGGCATTGGGCATGAAGCAGATGGGAATGTCAGGATGGCATCTGGGTTTATAGCGCCCCGACCCTTGGGCCACTGGCAAAGTGGGAGTGAGACTACAGGACAGGCTGGGTCAGGGTGCCAAGGTGTGTTCAGTGCTGAATATCCGGAGTTTAAGGACCTGCTGAAGAGGAGAGAGACGGGGTGCCCAGGAAACTGCCAAGTGAGCGCGTGGATTTGGGAGCCGTCCGCCCATGGTGACCGCAGCCTGTTTACTTGGCGCTGTCTGGCTCCCGCCCCCTTGGCATCCATCTCCCCGCCCCCTTTGTTCAGGAGTGGAAAGGAGGCGACCTCCCCTCCCCTTCCGTTTGGGGAACGTCAGCATTAGCTTGGAATGTGGTCATTCTGTCTCGCCGGCCCTTTGGAGTTAGCTCTTTCTCTTATTTCTAGCATCTCGCACTTAACGCAGTTGTTCGTGGACGGTGTGAACCGATAGGTGAAGCCCGTTGACCCAGCCTGTCTGTCTGGTGCAGGTCGACGTCACGCGATGGCCTCCACGCAGGAAGGAAGCAGAGATACCCTGCTGCCCGACTTCCCCAGGGGGCCCCTGGATGTCTACCGCGCCCGTGCCTCCTTCAACTGGAAGGAGCTGGCGCTGTTCCTGGAAGGCGAGGACATGCTGCGCTTCAAGGTGAGGCTGCAGCTGCGTGGGGATGTCATTGCTGACCTGCAGAGGGCTCGGGCAGGTGTTTCAGTTCATCAGCAGAGACGGGGCTTTGTGCCCTTATTGCCACGTGGCTTCCGGGGCCTCTGGTCCGTCTCTGCAAGGTGCGGGGCTGTTCCTGGGCGGGGCACAGGCCGGACTCCTCCTTGCACCGGGGGATGATGGAGCCTCTGGGGATGGTCGAGGCGTCCTAAGCCTCATCTGGGAAGAACTTCCATCTCTCTGTCTCAGTGTCTCTGGGGTGACTGTGTGTTCCAAGAGGCCAGCAGCCTCCAGAAAACCCAGGTGAGTGAGAGTGTGGTGAGACTTCCTCCATGCTTTGCCCCCCAAGTCGCCCGTTTCCTGTCCCCTGCGTGTCCAGAAAACCATCTTCTCGGCTTTGGAGAGCGACCCCCTCTTCGCCTGTCCCGCTGGACGCCATCTGCCCATGGAGAAGTACCGGGAGGTGAACTTCTTGCGCTGCAGGCGGGTCTTCGAGTACGACTTCCTGCGCATGGACGACGTGCTCCAGAACCCTCTCAAGGTCCTGGCGCTGGTCAGCTGCCTGGGCATGTACGACTGGTCCCTGTGCATCAAGGCCTTCCTGCACGTGTTTGTGAGTAGGCGGCGCCGGAGAGGGAGGTCTAGGTCCACGTTCACGCCTCCCCGGGAGGCCGTGGGGTGTGGGGTGGGTCGTTGCCTGGGGCCAGGGCCAAGCCAGGGATCAGGGATGCTCACGCTGCAGGAACCGGTTTACAGAAAATACACGTAGGGCGAAGGATTCAGATACTCACCTGGGTGGTTTGCGGATTGTTAGTGTTGCCTTGTATTTTTAAGGTTTTCTGGGGATTTATGTATTGGGGGGGGGGGGGAATGCTTGTGTAAAGAGAGTTCTAAAAATAGACGGTGTGGGCAGATCCTGTGGTTTTTAGTGAGAGGTCCACAATTTTTTTTATTTTTGACCTGGATGTGCAAATTTGCACACGGGAGTCCTTGAGAAAATACAGTGCTAGGGAAGCCAAGAGGAGGAGCTTTGGGACTGTTACACTTTATACAAAAAACAAACGAAGGCCCTGGCCGGTTGGCTCAGTAGTAGAGCGTCGGCCTGGCATGCAGAGGTCCCGGGTTCGATTCCCGGCCAGGGCACACAGGAGAAGTGCCCATCTGCTTCTCCACCCCTCCCCCTCTCCTTCCTCTCTGTCTCTCTCTTCCCCTCCCGCAGCCAAGGCTCCATTGGAGCAAAGATGGCCCGGGCGCTGGGGATGGCTCCTTGCCCTCTGCCCCAGGCGCTAGAGTGGCTCTGGTCGCAACAGAACGATGCCCCTGAAGGTGGGCGTGCCGGGTGGATCTCAGTCGGGCGCATGCCGGAGTCTGTCTGACTGTCTCTCCCCGTTTCTGGCTTCAGAAAAAAAAACCCAAAAAAAAACAAAAAAAAACAAACGAAAAGAATCCTGGCACGACAGCCTGGTCCTCCCGCTTGATGTCTTGTGAAGGGAAGTGGGCCCGCTCTGCCCTCACGCGTCCTGTCCCCGGTTCTTCCCAGACCCTCCGATGTCTCTCAGGCATCTCAGGTCTCGGGATTCTGTTGAACTTCCATAAACGGCCCGGGACCGGGACCCAGGGACGGGGACCCAGGTCTCCCCGCCCCCAGGAGCCTCAGGTCTCCCCGCCCCCAGGAGCCTCTGGTGCACGTCTGCAGTGTCCGTCCCTTGTCCCCTCAGAACTGCCCCCGCCCTGGGCTGGCCTGGTGGTGTGGGGCTGGGGTAGGGGTGGCGGTGTGAACGTGCCCGTCACCAGTGGTGTCACAGGAGGGCAGAACTCCTCGGCTCCCCCCCACCCCCAGCCCCCCACCCACGTTGATGGGATGATGTTACATCTTCAGGTTTTCGGATCAGCGATTTTCAACTCTGGTTCTGAAAGGCATTTGAAGTACATTCCGAAGATCTTCAGTATGGAGGTTCGTTTAGGTCGGGGGTGAGCTGTGAGCCCACAATCTCTGTCCTGTTCCCCTGAGATTTGTGGGAAGGGCAGCCTGCGGGGGCGGGGGGCGGAGCAGTCCTCGTGGGGGAGGGCTTCGCTCCTGATTGACAGGTGTTCGGAGCAATCCTCGTGGGGGAGGGCTTCGCTCCTGATTGACAGGTGTTCTCAGGCTTCTCACTGAGGAGTTGATGCTACTGTTTACAGACGTGGGTCTGCCGAGTCCTAGCACCGTGAGGATTTGGCTTTTTCTTATCAAAGCGAAAGCTTTCCCCTGTCTTCCGCTGCCCGGGAGCAGTTCTGGCCACCGTGCTGACTTACTGGGACCTGGGCAGTGTGTGGCGTCCAGCACAGCAGAGGGACGCGGGGGGTCACTAGGCAGTCAGATAGGAAAAGGAGATTCGGGGTTTTAATCGTGGTGACCAGGTTTCTCAGTCCTTCACGGAACGGGGGTGTGCAGGGCCCCTCCGGGGACAGAGCCTTTCTGAAGCCTGAGAATCGTTGTTGCTTCCGTGTTAGATTTTTGGATGTTTCGCTCTGACCGAAATAAGTCACGGGAGCAACACCAAGGCCATCCGCACGACCGCGCATTACGACCCGGCCACCGAGGTGGGTGCTCCTGTCCCCTCACCCTCGCTCTCTGAAATGGCGCGGCCGTGAGTGTAGAAGCAGTGAGACCCTGACACCTGTCTGTCCAACATGGGAGCTGGCAGAGTGCGCCCTGAGCTCCATCGTGCAGGCAGGCGGGGGCTCGGGGGATGGAGGCCGTGAAGCCAGCCTGTGTCATCTGGAAGCCTCATTCATCGGAGGTCCGTTAGGGACATGGCAGGAGAGAAACTGGGTTGGCTTCACGGAGAAGACAGCACGTCCTGGGGCTCGGCCGGTGGCCGAAGGCTCTGCAGGTATTATATCATGCAGTGTATCCGTCATGGTTTTCCATAGGACGGTCCTTTTTTAAAGACGTGAGGCCCGGGAACACGCTCCATGTAGGGTGACAGGGCCTTCCAGGAACTAAAACCACGAGTCAGTTCTTCACCTTGTGTCGAGCAGGGCACACACGTATTGGGGGGGCTCTTTGTGTGTGTGTGTGTGTGCGCGTGAGTGTGTGTCTGTGTGAGTGAGTGTGAGTGCAAGCGTGTGTGTGAGTGTGAGTATCTGTGTTTGTGTGTGTGTGTGCGTGCAAGTGTGTGTGCAAGTGTGAGTGTGTGTGCAAGTGTGAGTGTGTGAGTGTGTGTATGGGTGTGAGTGTGTGCGAGTGTGTGTATGTGTGTGTCTGTGTGTGCGTGTGTTAGTGTGCATGCAAGTTTGTGAATGTGTGTAGGAGTGTGTGCAAGCGTGAGTGTGTGTGTGTGTGTGTATCAGTATGTGTGTGTGCGAGTGTATGAGTATGTGTATGAGAGTGTGAGTGTGTGAGCAAGTGTGTGTGTACAAGTGTGTTGTGAGGGTGTGACTGTGCGAGTGTATGTGTGCACTTGTGTGTGTGAGTTTGTGCGAGTGCGAGTGTGTGTGAGAGTGAGTGTGCGAGTGTGAGAGTGAGTGTGAGTGCGTGTGTGAGTTGCTGATCACTGCCTTTCTCTCTCTCCCGCGCAGGAGTTCATCATCCATTCCCCCGACTTTGAAGCCGCCAAATTCTGGGTGGGCAACATGGGGAAGACGGCGACGCACGCAGTGGTGTTTGCCCAGCTGTGCACGCCGGGGGGCCAGTGCCACGGCCTGCATGCCTTCCTCGTGCAGGTGGGCTGCCGCACCAGGAGACAGTGTCGGGGACGTGGTCGTCACCCTGGGGGGCGGCGGGGGGGGGTGCTTCCGCCCTCTAGTGAGTGGACGGGGACACGGCTAAGCCTCCTGCCGGGCGCAGCACGTGCCCTCTCGCCCGAGGGAGGACCGTCCAGCCCCCTGGACCGGGTGCCGCTGCGGCCAGAGGTCATTGGGTGCAGGAGCTCTCCGCCCCGGCGGCCCCACGGGCACCGCCTCCGACACTCGGCCCACGTCTGGACTCGCTGTCCAGGGCTGGGGGTGCTCCTGGAACTCTGACCTGAAAGTCCAGCTGGTGGGGCGGGCATCTCGACGGAGCCCGTTCCTGGTCATAAACAGGAGGGTGCCCTGGCCGGTTGGCTCAGCGGTAGAGCGTCGGCCTAGCGTGCGGAGGACCCGGGTTCGATTCCCGGCCAGGGCACACAGGAGAAGCGCCCATTTGCTTCTCCACCCCTCCGCTGCGCTTTCCTCTCTGTCTCTTTCTTCCCCTCCCGCAGCCAAGGCTCCATTGGAGCAAAAATGGCCCGGGCGCTGGGGATGGCTCTGTGGCCTCTGCCTCAGGCGCTAGAGTGGCTCTGGTCGCAATATGGCGACGCCCAGGAGGGGCAGAGCATCGCCCCCTGGTGGGCAGAGCGTCGCCCCTGGTGGGCGTGCCGGGTGGATCCCGGTCGGGCGCATGCGGGAGTCTGTCTGACTGTCTCTCCCTGTTTCCAGCTTCAGAAAAATGAAAAAAAAACAACAAAAAAAAACAGGAGGGTGACTGCCCAGGGGGTGGCGCTCAGGAGTGGAGGCCGGGCAGGGCTTCCCGCCTCCCTAGTGGGGCTCCGGGTGGCTGCAGTGACTACAAACCTGCTTCCAGACGCTTGCTCCGGCCTCCAGTCCCGGCTGACGGGATCCGGAACGAAGCCCCGCCCCCAGCCCCATTCTGGTATTTGTGTCCTTGAAGACCTTTCCGCTGGGGGAGAGGAGACAGCGGGTTTTTTGTGTTCTTTTTTTAATTGAGGGGAAATGCATATAACATAGAAGTAGCCATTTCGAAGTGAACGAGTCCGTGGGCTTTATAACGTCCCAGGGGTCTGCAGCCCCTGCCTGTCTAGTTCAGACGTTTCCTCTCTGGAGCACCCTCCCCACGGGACCCCCCTCCCCCAGGCTTTCCAGAATGACACCCCCACCCGCAGCACAGAGCAGCTCCCAGAGCCAGGAGCTATCCGCTGGCTGTATCTGTGTGTTTTTACGCACTGTTTCCTGGGAGCTCGTTTTGGGGAGCAGAGACTTACAGAAACAACCGGAGGCTGTCTCCCCGTAGCATGTGTGGGTAGCCGCTTAGACACTTTATGAAAACCAGCAGGAAGTGCTCTCCCTGGTGCAGGAACGGGGGATTCCTGAAATCCCCCTCACCCCCCAGCAGTGTCCCGGGTGGAGGTGGGGGTGGGAGGCTGGTTCTCGAATGACAGAAGGTCATCGGCTCACTGTGTGCAGGTTGCGGGTCCAAATCCAAGTGTGGGCAGGGCTGCGCTCCTGCTGCGGGCCCTCCGGGGGGGTCCTTCCCACCTGGCCCAGCCGCAGGTCCAGCCCGAGTTCCCGGGCTGTGGCCCCATCATCACTCCCGTCTCCCCGTCTGTCTTCTCTCCCCTCCTGTGTCCTCTCTGCCTCTCCTGGGACGGACGCTTGTCATGGGATTTGGGACCCACCCGGGACACCCAGGGTGAGCTCGTCTCGAGACCGTCCTCGGCCGCGTGGGCAGTGAACCCGTTTCCCAACGGGGTCCCCCGCTGCTGCCTTTGAGGGAGCCCGCGCTTGGCCACTGGGGTCTGAAGAGATTCGTTTCGAGCCGCTGTGTACTCAGCCCGGTTCCCGTTCGCTGTGCTCTGTGGGGTCTGAAGAGATTCGTTTCGAGCCGCTGTGTACTCAGCCCGGTTCCCATTCGTGCTCTGTGGTCTACAGATTCGGGACCCGAAGACGCTCCTGCCCACGCCCGGGGTGATGGTGGGGGACATCGGGAAGAAGCTCGGACAGAACGGGCTGGACAACGGGTAAGTGCACCGTGAGCTTCGCGGCCTTGGCGCCCTGCTGCGCGGCGGCGGTGCCACCCGAGGCTGCTGGCTCCGAGCTTCGGTTTGTATCGGGTCCCAGGTGCCCGGCTGCTCATGCCTGTGATCTCACGGGGACCCCCAGTGCTGTCCCTGTGCCCCCCCAGCCCAACGTGGCAGGGACACACGCCTCCCCTCGCACTGGAGAGCCCTCTCCTGCACCAACTCCGGTGCCAGGAGGCGTGAAGGACCCGAGGCCTGAACAAGTGACCCTGTCCTCAGGCCTCCGCCTGGACAGGGCTGAGCTGTGACGGGCCCTGCCCCCCCCCCCAGACGAGGCTCCCATCGCACAGCTGGCATGTGTCCCCACAGACCTGGGGGTGGAGCGGTGTTCTAGGGAGTGGGGCAGTGTGGTGTGGACTCCAGGGTTGGAGAGGGTGAGGGGCCCAGCAGTGGACAGGGTGGGTGGCACAGCCTCTCCTAAGGGCCTTGACATCTTCCTGAGCTGATGTTAGTTAGCGCCCAGGGTCACTAACAGCCTGAGCGTGGGGACCCCACGGATCTGGATTCCAGCCCTGTGCCCTCCTCAAACTCCTCTGTGGCCTGTTTCCTCCTTGGTGACGTGGGCACGGTGACAGTTCCCGGGCCGGACCCCGACTGTCTCGTCTAGCTGCCGTGGTGTCTGCTCCCCTGCGAGCTGGCGGAGGCCGCACTCTCTCTCCCGGAAAGCCTGGCTGAGGGGGTTTGCGCCCCTCCTCCCACGAGCCAGTTTAACACTGGGAGGCAGCAAAGCCGGGGTGTCCCTGAGCCCTGCGTCTCGCGTGTGCCGAGAACGATTCTCTACCCGCTGCTGTGGGGAAGGCAGGGGACAGAGGGAGCCCACTGTTGATAGTTGGAACTCACTGGTTGTCCTGATTCTGGTCATTTTGAGTACAAAGCGGGAGGCAGGTGGTCTCCAGAGAGAGACGCTGGACCAGGTGGTCTCCAAGGACGCTGAGCTCGGAGAAACCTCCTCTCTGTGGTCTGTACCAAGAAGTAGGGGTCCGAGGTGCAGGGGGCGTGTGCCTCAGGTCTGTGCTTGGACCCTCAATCCAGAGGGGGCCCCGGGCTCTGCCGCAGAGGGCTGGGAAACCGCTGATGTTCCGCATTTTGAGGAGCACAGAGGAAGTTGTTAAAAAGCAAGACACACAGAACCCTCTGAAGTTAGCCTCTCGGCGTTCTGCGCGCCTCTCTCTCGCAGACCCGTGCGGAGAGCCTGTTAATTAATGCAGGGCCTGATCGGGGTCCAGCAGGTTCCTTAGCTCGCTGGTTTGTGCAGGTTCATGGAGGGGGGGCTGGTGCAGACAGGCGGCCCTGTGGCCCTCGTCCTCAGCCAGCAGTGATGTGGCTTGGTCAGACTGAGCGCGCTCTGGCCATGGGGAGGAGGCGTCAGGGGCCGGACAGGAAGCAGGGGTGGCAGGTACGGTCTTTGCTGGACTTGGAAAGCCAGCACCTCCTCCTTAGATCTGTGTGTTCTAGTTTGGGGACTTGGAAAACACACGTATTGTGACTGCGTCTCGGAGGGGGTCTGCGCAGACAAGTAAGGCTGGTCAGGTGCAGCCCCCGGCCCCTGGTGGTGGTGACAAGGGTCCGTCCGGCTGCGTCCAGATGGGCCAGGTCACACCCAGTGGGCGGTGTCTCTGTTCATGGTTCATGTCGTTTTACAATTGAGCATCTTTTCATGTAGTTCTGGGCGGGGCCGCAAACCCCTGCTCTTGGTCCCCCTGCAACAATGCAGTTTCTAGACACTGAATACTGTCCCTGAGGGGACGGTGCCCCGGGGAGGGCTCAGGGGGCACACGCGTCACTCCCAGGTGGCGGCACAGGCTCGCCTGAGTCGAGCGTGGCCACAGGCAGCACCGTGACCACCAACCACCCCGTGGACTTGGAGAGCAGGTCCTCCCAACCAGAGTGACGCTGGGCCCCGTGGAACTGCTCAGTGCCATCAGGCCTGTGACACGTTGGGGGTGGCCGTCCCTGGTCCCTGAGCCTTTGAAGGTTCAGAGACTTTTGTCCAGAGTCTCCGGACTCCCTCCCTCCTCAGAGGACACCCTCCGCCCTCCCAGCAAAGGGTGCACGAGCTGTCAGGACGGAAATCCGGGCGGGTGTCTGGGCATGCTTCTTGCCTTTCGCGTTCTAACTCTAGTCTCTCTGTTAGAATAGAGTGATTTTTTTGTTGTTGTTTTTTTGGTCCAAGGTCATTTATCTTGAAAACATAAGTTAGATTTTTGTCATTTCACAAGAATTTCCAAGGATATAGGATGACCCTAGAAATCAGAGGCAAACATAAACATTATGTATAAATTTAGGCAAAATAACTCTAAAAGCCAATGAAGTCCCCTCAAATGCGGTTTTGGCCTCTGAACGTGTAACGGGCAGCAGGACCCGCTCACCTGTTGGTTCTGAGGTGCGGCAGGGCCCAGGCCTTGGGAAACCCATCTTGAAAGTGGCCGGAGGATGTCCCACTCGGGGACGGGAGTGCTTGGGTCCCGGGAGGAAGAGTGTGCTATCACCTGGGTCCGGGACCCGCCACCCTCCCGTGTCACTGCATGTCGCACACACCCCATGTCGCACACACCCCATGTCACACACACCCCATGTCGCACACACCCCATGTCACACACACATACCCCTGTGCCCTGTGGGGACACGGGCATCCTGGTCTTCAGGCTGGACCCCACAGCCTGGCCAGCAGCCAGCTGGTTCTGGGGCAGCTTTGTGGTGCCCAGGCGCTCAAAAGAGAACGCGTGAAATTGCATTGTCGGTAAACTCCCTGAATACGTGTGCAACTGTAAACGTATTCAGACTTGTCCCATCTCCGTGGAGCAAGGAAGGTGACAGTTTTCCACTACCAACAAAGGGCGCTGTGACTTGACAGCATTGTACGAGAAGAAGCATTCCTCGGCTTCTAGTGACCAGAGGGAGCACCCCGGGGAAGTTGGCACCAGGTCTGGGTGTTCTTATAAACGAGGGCATCGGATCTGACCACCCTCCAGGGCCTGGGGCCTCCACGTGGCCCATCAGAGTGACCCCACAAAGGCCCAGATGCCACATCTCACCCCCAGACAGGGCCCCAACCCGCTGGGCTGGGCCTGCCGGACCTGGTCAACGCTGACCTTCATTTCACTCTTGGTAGGACGGCCCGCAGAAGTTGGCCCCTTGCCTGGGCTCTGGCAGCAGCCTGGCCGCCCGCTGAGTGCCCCGTTTGCAGGGAATGTGGCTTCCTGAGGAATTTGGGAGGGGGCTCCTCTAGTCTGCCCGTGCCAGCCCCGGGGGTTGGCTCTTCCCTGGGGGTGTTGGAAGGAGCAACTCATCCTGTCCCCAAGGTCCCTAGACCCCGATTTAGTGGCAATGACTGTGGTGCCCAGAAGATGATGTTTCTCTCACAGTGGGTTCACCCCATGGCTCATTCTAAGTCTAGTAGGTTCTGTGCCCCATGGCCCCATAATAAAGGGTGAATATGACCCTAGAAACTGCCCATGAGAAGCAGGTGGCTTCTCAAGAATGGGACCACTCTGTAGTGTCCTGAGACCACCAGTAGCCCCCCTCCTTTTTTTTTTTTTTGCAGGCTGGGTAGAGAATCATGGCAGGCCTCCTAGAGGAGGTGGTATTAGGAGAGAGCCTGTCGGTAGGAGGGGTCACAGGCAGGTGGAACCCACTGCAGGCTGTGAGGGGCCAGGCCCCGGGAGCAGGAGGCAGCTCCCTCCAAGGGCTTCCCGTGTTTTTCGATGGGTTTAGATTCCCAGGTTGTAGGGTCGGAGGTCTCATGAGGGGAGGGGCCTTCCGGTGTGCAGTTTGGAGAGGCTGGAGGGGTGGGGTCTGCAGAGAGCCCGGGGAGATGGCTGTAGGCAGTCAGCAGGCAGGTGGGACCCAGCAGGGCAGGGCTGCCAGGGCAGAGGGGAGGACAGGGGCCGACGGGGACAGGGACAGGCACACCGGCCACAGCTGGGGTCAGCAGCGGGGCAGACGTTGGGCTGCTGCTGGGGTCCAGCCTGTGTTCTGTGGTCCAGTAAAGGGTCAGTCTGGGGGGCACAGGGGTGCCCCGTGTCCACTGAGCGCCTGCAGGAACGTGTTCTGTGGTCCAGTAAAGGGTCAGTCTGGGGGGCACAGGGGTGCCCCGTGTCCGCTGAGCACCTGCAGGAACGTGTTCTGTGGTCTAGTAAAGGGTCAGTCTGGGGGGCACAGGGGTGCCCCGTGTCCGCTGAGCACCTGCAGGAACGTGTTCTGTGGTCTAGTAAAGGGTCAGTCTGGGGGGGCACACGGGTGCCCCGTGTCCGCTGAGCGCCTGCAGGAACGTGTTCTGTGGTCCAGTAAAGGGTCAGTCTGGGTGGCACAGGGATGCCCTGTGTCCGCTGAGCACCTGCAGGAACGTGTTCTGTGGTCTAGTAAAGGGTCAGTCTGGGGGGGCACACGGGTGCCCCGTGTCCGCTGAGCGCCTGCAGGAACATGTTCTGTGGTCCAGTAAAGGGTCAGTCTGGGGGGCACACGGGTGCCCCCGCGTCCTCTGAGCGCCTGCAGGAACGTGTTCTGTGGTCCAGTAAAGGGTCAGTCTGGGGGGCACACGGGTGCCCCGTGTCCGCTGAGCGCCTGCAGGAACGTGTTCTGTGGTCCAGTAAAGGGTCAGTCTGGGGGGCACAGGGGTGCCCCGGTGTCCGCTGAGCGCCTGCAGGAACGATGGAGCGTCGGGGTGGTTTGGGGTTTTCTGCGTCGATTATGTCACCACAGTGACGTGGCTCAGCTTGTCCCTGGGTATCCTGTCCTGACGACTATGAACACGTCTTAGGTTGCATCGTCATGAGGAAGGTGCGAGCCGTCCCCTCCTCTCTGCTGTGTCAGACACAGTTCCAGGGCCTGGCTGGCTTCCCTTCGGGGCAGGGACACAGCAGCACGGCCCCCGTTGGACCTGAGAGTTTCGACACCTCAATCTGCTGATTGTTTTTCATGCGGTGGTGTTGATCCTGGTGGGAGAGGTGCCTCCTCAGGAGCACACGGTCCGCAGGGGTGAACGTGCTCTTCTGTGGTGTGGCCTCTGTCCCCGTGGAGTGCCCTCTGTCCTTGCAGAGTGACCTCTGTGCCCCTGGCATGACCTCTGTCTCCACAGAGTGGCTTCTGTCCCCGTGGAGTGGCCACATGGAGCAGCCTTTGTCCCTGTAAAGTGGCCTTTTTCCCTGTGAACTGGTGTCTGTCCCCTCAGTGTGGCCTTTGTCGTAGGAGCTCACTCAGTAGCCCCAAGACCGGGCCTTATATGGCCATTTTGTTTCACACGAAAACACACCCACTTTTTTTTTGGATAGAAATAAACGTGTTGAACTTCCTGCCCCTGGTTCTCCTCCCCCACTCTCTGTCTGTGGGGTCTGTCCCCTTCCGAGCTGTCCTCCGTCCCATGGGGCCGGCTTTCAGGAGGGGAGGACATGAACCCAGGGCCAGACCCAGTGTCACCCGAGGTCCCCGCGTCTCCACAGGTTCGTCATGTTTCACAAGGTTAGGATTCCTCGCCAGGACCTCCTGAACCGGACCGGTGACGTCACTCCCCAGGGCACCTACGTCACCCCCTTCAAGGTACGGGTGTCTCCACGGGGGACAGCTCCCCTGTGTCCACAAGGACATCGGCCACGGGCACCACGGTAGCCGGTGGCTGACCTCACTCGGCTTGGGACCCGGGTGTGAGGACGTGCTGTCTGCCGGCCTCCGCTCCCCGGCTCTGCCCCCGCCAGCCCTCAGGGTCAGTGAGGGCGCCCCCCACCCTCCCCCATCACCAGTGCTGTTCCCCAGGGAGGGTTCCACAGTGAAAGGTCTCTGCTCCACACAGGGGGGCGACAGTGTGGCCTAGTGTCCAGGGCTCGGTGTCCCCTAACGTCCTCAAGTGGTAGACACACGGCTGTGGCCTTGGGCCCTCTCCAGACGCAGCCCCCGCCCGGGAAGCCGACCACCCTCCCGAGCGGGTCTCATACCCACAGCCTGGATGGTGTGTCCCCAGAGCACGTGGGCCGTGAATCCTGCCTGCACAACGGCCCTCAGCGCTGGCGCTGAGACAGCGTGACAAGTCTCCGGAGGTGGGGACAGACACACTAACACAGACGAGGACGTTTTAGCAACGGAGGCAGCGGTCACGTAGAAGTCAATTAGCTCTACGTTACTCAGGAAAGAACTCACTGGAGGAGGAGTGGAGTGGGGGAGAGGCGGAGGTTGGGAAACCCCAGGGAAGGTGCCCCCCAGGACAGCAGAGGGGACAGAGCACATGAGAACGCGAGAGTCTGGGGAGACGGTGACGATAAATGCCTCAGTGAGAGAAACGAGAGCGAGCGGACTGAAGGGAGCAGAGCCGTCAGGAGAGGGCACGGGCCGGGCACCCTGGGAAATGGAGAGTTTCAGAGGATTCTGACATCCCCGGAGGGAGTGGCTGCGTATCTGACGCTGACGGAATACAGCTCACTTCCGTCAGCTTCCTGCAGCGGGCCCGGGGTCCCAGGGCACGGGAAGTGAGGTTTACCCCGTGGAGGGAGGTGACTGGAGGTGCCCATCTTTAGATCCAACCGTTGGTCGTATGTGAGAACGCGGCGTCCTCCAGACTGCGGGGTTTCGGAAGATTGCCACTCCAACACTGCAGGGGGCACAGTTTTGTTGACGAGCCCAAATAATGAGAAGAACCCAGGATAAGGCAGCTGGAGGAGGGAGGGCAGGGTGACTGGGTCCTCGGGAAGGCTCCGGGCTCGACGAGCCTGCGGTCACTGTGGGACAGGGCACAGTGCTCTGAGTGAAGATTAGAGATAGGTGTCCGCAGGGCGGTGATCTGTTCCACAAGGACACAAAGAACACGGGTGAACGTCACACCCCTAACATGGTGTCAGTTGGGGAGAGGGACTTGGGGGTGTGGGGGTCACAGGGAGGTGTCCTATGAACAAGACGTGGGCTCCAGCAGTGGGCTGCGCATCTGGTCTCGGGGAGACGGACAGCAGTGCTCTGGACCCCCGCTGGCGGCCTGCAGGCAGGCTCCCTCTGACCGGAGCCGCCTTCCTTGTGGAGCTGAGCACCCTCAGGTGCTTCCCCCCCCGCCCCGCGCTGGCTCGCAGACGGCACCTGCTCTCCTGCTGCCGGGCCCTTCTGCATCTGGAGGACCGTCCAGGCCTCCTGGGGGCAGGGCCTCGCGGGGCACTTGTCCGTGCTGAAAGGGCGAACAAGCGCCCCCATCTCTGCGCCTCTCTCCCTGATGTGGCCGTGGCCGTGGTGGTGGCGGTGGCCCCGCTGACGCTCCCGGTGGCTCCTCCCCGCAGGACAACCGGCAGCGCTTGGGAGCGTCCCTGGGCGGCCTGTCCGCGGGCCGCGTCTGCATCACGAGCATGGCCGTGGTCAACCTGAAGCTGGCCGTGTGCATAGCCCTCCGCTTCTCTGCCACCCGGCGACAGTTTGGACCCACCGATAAGGAGGAGGTGCCGGTCCTGGAGTACCAGCTGCAGGTCAGACTTCCCGGCGGGGTTTCCTTTTCTCTCTGGTGTGCACGCAGGTGAGCTCTCTCTCTCCAGGGAGCTGCGCTTTGGCTGCTGGGAGGTGAGCCAGCCTGGTCGGGTGGTTCACAGAGCAGACGGCAGCAGCTGCCACTGCCACCAGGGGGTGGCATCCTCTGGGCAGCGAGGCTTTTAGTAAACGGTCTTGACTTAAAAGGAGCCTGTTCCATGCCCCCAAGTAAGGAAGCCAGGAGAGTGCATCCTGGAGAGGTCGTGGGGAGGCAGGTGTGCACACCTCACTGGAAAAGGCCCTGGGGAGACAGGGTAGGGTGAGGTTGTTGCGGGTGGGGTCGGGGGAGGGGAGAGGCTGAGCGTCACGGGAGCACCCAGAGAAGCACAGGATCTTCCCGTTACGTGGGACAGCGGGCAGTGACTTCCGTTGCTGACCTGTGGCCTGCGCGCCCCCTCCTGGTGTCCAGGGCCATTGTGAGGTCGGGGTGGGGGCTGTGCGGGTGCGCCCATGAGCGCGGCGTGGCGCTCACGCCGGTGCCCCGCCCACGCAGCAATGGCGCCTCCTCCCGTACCTGGCAGCCGCCTACGCCTTAGACCACTTTTCCAAGTCGCTCTTCCTGGACCTGGTGGCGCTCCAGCAAGGCCTCCAGAGAAACGACCGGAGCGCCAGGCAGGTGAGCGCGACGCGGTGTCCCGTCCCGTCCCCGGCAGGGCTCATTATTACTTAACACCCGCTCCTGCGGTTCTTTTAAAATAAAACCACCCACCCCTGGCTCTGCAGAGTGAAGGCCCCCGCGCCTTCCTTCCACGCGTCCGGCCCCTGGGAGCCTGGGTGTGGGGGGGTGGGGGGTGCTCACCGATGTGCAGGCTCAACGCATGGCCACCTTCCCGCTCCTGAGGGCGTGCTGATGCGGCCTCCGGGAGCTCGGCTGCTGTCCTCCCAGAACGTGACAGCTTTGCACAGTCCACGCGACCAGCCCCTTCAGTGGATTTCGGGGTCCGCTCCTTTCATAAACAATCCACAAAGATCGGAACCCAGCTGACAATCCGGGACACACACAGTCAAGGTTTCCATGCCACAGCCGCCTCGTGGCCTCTAGGGCAGGCGTCAGGTGTGAACCACTGACAGCAAACGGGTTAGAAACGCGGCAGGTCAGGGTTCCTAGGACACCCTGGGAGGCCTGTATCTAATTGTTACATCTTGGGATGTTCAGCACAAATCTCCATGGCGGCCAGCAGGGGGCGCGGCCGAGCAGCACTGAGGGAGTAGGGAGGGCGTGTGTGTGCGCGCGCGTGTGCGTGTGTGCGTGTGTGCGTGTGCGTGTGTGCGTGTGCGTGTGTGTGTGTGTGTTGGGGGGGGGCTTTTCCCCAGGAAGGCAGGGGTTAAGCCTGTTCTTCCCTTACTGTGAGTCACTGCAACCTTTGCCAGCTGACACTGGAATCGTTCTCCTGTTAACAGAGTTACAAAGTGCACTCTGGCTTGATTCCTCCTGAAGCTCTGGTGCAACCCAGGCACCTCAGGCCCTCCAGGGCGCCGGGGTTTGAAGTGGAAAACAGAGATTTAGCAGGCCCCTGTGGGCCTCTCTTTCTCTGAACTGTCATTCATACCCAGCAGAAGCCAAGGCTGTTTGTAAGGCCTGGAAGGCCCAGGGAGGCTGACCGGTACCAGTTCCGAGTCCGCTGGCCATCCTTCTGGCCGCAGCAGGACCCGGTCCCCGCCTGGCCCCCGCTGCTCAGAGGAGCGTCCCCTTGATGTTGTTTGACCCCTGCTTTTCACCAGAAATGCTCGGAGCCTCCAACAGCGCGCGCTGCTCCGTGTCACGTCCATGCACTTCACACACACGAGCCTTCATGCGCAGTCCCCGTGGTCAGCTTCTGCCGTCAGCCCTCCGCCCCTGGGGTTTGTTTGCGGGGGCAGAGCGGGCCCAGGAAGCCGCATGAGTACCTGGTGCACCCATCCTCAGGTGGACCTGCCTTTAGGCTGAGAGTGGGTTTCTCTCTGCTGTGGTTGTGGGGTGTGTCGGATTAGACCGGAGGGCACACGTGCCTTCACCTGCGGTCGGACTGACTCCCTCCCTCTGGTGCCGGGGCCTCCTTTCACCTGTGGCTTTTGGATATCCCCTCCCAAGGCAGAGCTCGGACGGGAGATCCACGCCTTGGCGTCGGCCGCCAAGCCCCTGGCCTCGTGGACCGCGCAGCGGGGAATTCAGGAGTGCCGGGAGGCGTGCGGAGGACACGGCTACCTGGCCGGTAGGTTTTGGAGAAGCGTGGGACGGCCCCCGGTCTTGACCCTTCGACTCCGTTTTCCTCCAGCCCAGGGCTCAGCAGACTGCGGCCTGCGGCCATTCCAGCCGCCTTGGTTCTCGTGAACAGCGTGTTGTTGGGACGCGGCCATCCGTGCCCGTCCGTGCACGCCTTCCTCTGGCTGTGTTCACACTCCGTGTGTAGCGTTCAGGACTCTCGACAGAGCCCGAAAGGTTTAACTGCCTGGCTCTGCCCACAACTCATTGGGCGCCCCCTGCCCCGGACAGGTCCCCACTTCCCCACGCCGGATGTTCCTGGAAACATGGACACCAGGGTAAGGGTGACTGTGGAGAAATTCTGAGGGCACCACTGGAGACCGAAGCAGAAATGAGGTCCCCTCTTCCTCCGAGTGGCGGCTGTCTGATTCATGGCTCGACCGCAAACTGGCACCAGGTGTTGTTCTGATGAAACACTCTTACACGTAGGAAAGAGGGAGCACGTTCTTAGCGGCCTTGGCTGTTGTTTGGGCAGCCGGCCTGTGGGTCACAGAGTGGGCCACCCGGAGCCTGGGACCCGTCCCGGCCTGTGGGCCACAGAGTGGGCCACCCGGAGCCTGGGACCCGTCCCGGCGTGTGGGCCACAGAGTGGGCCACCCGGAGCCTGGGACCCGTCCCGGCGTGTGGGCCACAGAGTGGGCCACCCGGAGCCTGGGACCCGTCCCGGCCTGTGGGCCACAGAGTGGGCCACCCGGAGCCTGGGACCCGTCCCGGCCTGTGGGTCACAGAGTGGGCCACCCGGAGCCTGGGACCCGTCCCGGCCTGTGGGTCACAGAGTGGGCCACCCGGAGCCTGGGACCCGTCCCGGCCTGTGGGTCACAGAGTGGGCCACCCGGAGCCTGGGACCCGTCCCGGCGTGTGGGTCACAGAGTGGGCCACCCGGAGCCTGGGACCCGTCCCGGCCTGTGGGTCACAGAGTGGGCCACCCGGAGCCTGGGACCCGTCCCGGCCTGTGGGTCACAGAGTGGGCCACCCGGAGCCTGGGACCCGTCCCGGCGTGTGGGTCACAGAGTGGGCCACCCGGAGCCTGGGACCCGTCCCGGCGTGTGGGTCACAGAGTGGGCCACCCGGAGCCTGGGACCCGTCCCGGCGTGTGGGTCACAGAGTGGGCCACCCGGAGCCTGGGACCCGTCCCGGCGTGTGGGTCACAGAGTGGGCCACCCGGAGCCTGGGACCCGTCCCGGCGTGTGGGTCACAGAGTGGGCCACCCGGAGCCTGGGACCCGTCCCGGCGTGTGGGTCACAGAGTGGGCCACCCGGAGCCTGGGACCCTTCCCGGCGTGTGGGTCACAGAGTGGGCCACCCGGAGCCTGGGACCCGTCCCGGCCTGTGGGTCACAGAGTGGGCCACCCGGAGCCTGGGACCCGTCCCGGCCTGTGGGTCACAGAGTGGGCCACCCGGAGCCTGGGACCCGTCCCGGCCTGTGGGTCACAGAGTGGGCCACCCGGAGCCTGGGACCCGTCCCGGCCTGTGGGTCACAGAGTGGGCCACCCGGAGCCTGGGACCCGTCCCGGCGTGTGGGTGACAGAGAGGGCCACCCGGAGCCTGGGACCCGTCCCGGCGTGTGGGTGACAGAGAGGGCCACCCGGAGCCTGGGACCCGTCCCGGCGTGTGGGTGACAGAGTGGGCCACCCGGAGCCTGGGACCCGTCCCGGCGTGTGGGTGACAGAGTGGGCCACCCGGAGCCTGGGACCCGTCCCGGCGTGTGCGTCACAGAGTGCGCCACCCGGAGCCTGGGACCCGTCCCGGTTCAGCCACTCCCTCAGCTGCGTGAGTATGGGCAAACTACCCGACCTCGCTGAGCCTCAGTGTTCTTATCTGTAAAGTGGGACGCTGAGTGTATCAGCCCGGGAGTCTTGGCCGTGATCAAGTGAATTCACACGTGAAAAGCATTTGTTTCAGGTGTTGGGCACATAGGGAGTGCTTGGTAACGTTTTTTGTTTTTATTTGAATTGTTATTTTAGTTTGGAGTCATTTATTTATTTATTATTTTTTATTCAGTGAGAGGAGGGGCGGCAGAGACAGACTCCCAGGGGGTGATGCTCTGCCCATCTGGGGTGTTGCTCCATTGCGTTCAGAGTCATCCCAGTGCCTGAGGCAGAGGCCATGGAGCCGTCCTCAGCGCCGGGGCCAACTTTGCTCCAATGGAGCCTTGGCTGCAGGAGGGGAAGAGAGAGAGAGAGAGAAAAAGGAGAGGGGGAGGGTTGGAGAAGCAGATGGGCGCTTCTCCTGTGTGCCCTGGCCGGGAATCAAACCCTGGACATCCACACACCAGGCCGACGCTCTACCACTGAGCCACCTGGCCAGGGCCTTGAATTGTTATTATACCAATCGTTATTTGCCATTCTCCCCTGCCAAACGTCCTGTGTCCTGATCTTTAATAATAAATGGGTAAGGTCTTGGTTACTCTGAGAAGGCCACACACACCTTCCAGACAACAGACGGGCAGAACCCTTACTGGCAATTTACCTGGTGAGACACGTTTCAGGGATGGCCTGTGGGTCATCGTGTCCTTCCAGCGAGGGTCCATCCCACTTCTCTCTCGAACAGGGTGGCCAGCGGCGTGGCCCGGGGTTCCCCTACACTCTGCCTCTCCCTGTCACTGACATGGGGGTGAGCATACCAGTTCCTCACTTATGAGCTCTGCCCTCCCCCACATGCTCTGTGTAGCTTGTGTTTGTTACAGCTCATGGGGACGCTATAAATAGCTCACAGTAAGGACACTGGATCCTGCAGCTCCTGCAGACAACAACAAACGTCCGAACAGGCGCTGGGTTCAGACCAGGGAGCCCGATGTCAGCATGGGGGGAGTGTAAAGCCCTGTATCTGGGGTTCACTGTCAAGTGCACATTGTTTCTCCGAGGTCATTCCCCGCTCTTCACGTCCAGTGGTCTGGCTCTGGCCTGTGGCAGCGAGTCAGGGACCGATCAGGGTCTCATAGGCCACCGCAAGCCCAGCAGCGGGTGAGCCTGTGGAGTCCACGTCCACCTTTCCCTGCCTCACCTTTGGAGAATATGTCCCTCCAAGCAGGGGGACCCTGGGTGGGAGGGTCTGGGGAGCACACCTTATAAGATATGCAAAAGAATCAGGCCACTTACCTGCCAGGAGAGACAACAAAAGACACGAGAGTGAGAGTTTTCTTCAGTTATTTGGACTTGGGTTTTTTTTGTTGTTGTTTTTTGTTTGTTTGTTTTTGTATTTTTCTGAAGTTGGAAATGGGGAGGCAGTCAGACTCCCACATGCACCCAACCGGGATCCACCTGGCATGCACACCAGGGGGCAATGCTCTGCCCATCTGGGGCATCGTTCTGTTGCGACCAGAGCCATTCTAGCGCCTGAGGCAGAGGCCATGGAGCCATCCTCAGCGCCCGGGCCAACTTTGCTCCAATGGAACCTCGGCTGCGGGAGGGGAAGAAAGAGACAGAGAGGAAAGAGAGGGTGAGGGGTGGAGAAGCAGATGGGCGCCTCTCCTGTGTGCCCTGGTCAGGAATCGAACCCAGGACTCCTGCACGTGAGGCCGATGCTCTACCACTGAGCCAACCAGCCAGGGCTGGACTTGTGTATAAAGAAGGGCTCATTCAGTTTTAGAAAGTGGCAGCCAGCATCCCCCCCCCAGCACCTGTCGCTGACCCGCACACTGCAGGCAGGTCAGCCAGGTGACCTCCCAAGGACAGGGTGCTGGTGATGTGGGTGTTTCTGGAGCACTCCCTGCTCCCCAGCTGTGCCGAGTGTTTCTCGGGAAGCCCCCCGGGTCCCTGCTGACGCCCACTGGGCGGTCACTGTATGTCCTGAAAGAGGAGCCACTGCTTAGAGTGGTTGGGGGCCGCAGCCATCAGGAGGGGCGAGAGAGGCATGGGGTGAGGTAGGCAGTGCTTTGTCCCCCATCCCACTGGGCCCAGGACTTAAATTCCCAGGGAGTGACAGCTGTTTCTCACACATGCACCAGAGGTGATGGAAATGGGGCTTCGTTGCAGTGAACCGTCTGGGCGACCTCAGGAACGACAATGACCCCAACTGCACGTATGAAGGGGACAACAACGTCCTGCTGCAGCAGACCAGCAACTACCTGCTCAGCCTGCTGGCCCGAGACGGCCCAGGTGAGAACGACCTGCTCATCCTGCTGGCCTCGGGGGCCCAGGTAAAGCTCCACTGAGCTCCTGGGCAGCCCCTGAACTCACACAGGATGTGGGTTCTCGTGCCCCCAGAGTTAGCTCTTCTCTCACGATGGACCCTGTCCAGAGGCGGATGAAGGTCGGTTGAGGCCCCAGGCGCAGAAGAAAATACTGGGCCCCTTGTCAGTAGAACAAAGTATCAAGTTGGGGATTTGCGGGGCCCTTCAGAAGTCGGGGCCCAGGGCGCGTGCCCAGTGCGGTGTGCCCGCCGTTAAGTCCGCCTCTGACCCTGACGTCCTAGGAAGGGTGGTGTCATTGCAGACTAACTTCCAGAATCACTGCTGAGGCCAGGGGTGGGGAAGGTTCCTCTCTCCCACAGGGCCTGTGCTTGGGGTCCCCGGCTTTCCCCCGAGTGACCGGTGTGTGTGCTCCTAGGTGGCACTCGCTTCGAGAGCCCGCTGAAGAGTGTGGACTTTCTGGAAGCCTATCCTGCCGTCCTTGGCCAGAAGTTCGAGGCTGCCAGCCTCCAGGACTGCCTGGACTCCTCAGGTGCGCACGCTCCCGCGCTGTGGTCCGCTTCCGCCCTGACCGGTGCGGTGTGCGGCGCGGCGCCAGCAGTGGCCGCAGGTGACCCCCTCGTCCGTTCCTCCGGCGTCCCTGTGCCGACACGGAGCCCGGTGCAGACTCCAGGGCGGGGCCGAGGGCCCCCGGTCCCCACCGCGCTCTCCCTCCCAGGGTGCAGTAGAAGCCTCAGCTGCTAGGAGCCCCAGACCCCACCACAGGCCCTCGTCACAGGAATGCGGGGGTGTCCCCGGGCCTGCACCCCTGACTTCTCCGTGGGGACGTTCGCCGTTCACTCTGCAGGTGTGTGCTGAGCACTTGCCATCTTGCTGGGTGCAGAGGTGACAGAGTCCCGTGTCCTCACGCTCCCCGGCTTCAGTCTAGGTTGGGGTGGCCGCACAGGAGTAGGTCAGAGGCCCGGTCAGAGCCTCAGCAGGCCTGGGCCGGGTGGTCCCCACAGGGGCTGGGCCAGCTGGGACAGTCTGTTGAGACAGTGCCTCACCGCCCAGGTCTCAGAGGAAAGAACAGGCCAGCTGCGGGGGACCCGGGGGTCTGATGTCATTCCAGGGCCGTGGGCATCCCTGGGTGGTTCTGAGCAGGGGAGCAGCTGCCCGGCGGGGGACTGTGCTGTCTGCTCTGCCCACTCACATTAGAAGCTGTCCTGGGGAAAAGGGCGCTGGGAGGTGGGAGAAGATGGTGGCAGGGGCTGGACGGCAGTGGGGGCGGGGGGCGGGGCTGGACGGCAGAGGGGGCGGGGGCTGGAAGGCAGTGGGGGCGGGGCTGGTCGGGGGGCGGGGCTGGACGGCAGTGGGGGCGGGGGGCGGGGCTGGACGGCAGTGGGGGCGGGGGGGCGGGGCTGGACGACGACGGGGGGCGGGGCTGGACGGGGGGGGGGGGGGGACGGGGCAGGACAGCACAGGGGCTCTGGGGGAAGGGCTGCAGGTTCACCCAGAGGCAGGGGGCTAGCTGCGGGTGCCAATGGAGAGAACGCGGGTGGGATCCACCAGGACCAGTGCACTGGGTGGGAGTCAGAACCCAGGCACTACTTGTGCGTGACATGCCCGCGCGCGGCCCACAGACGTCCGAGGTGGGGCGCGGAGACGGGTCTGGACCACATGCGGCCTTTGTGCTCTGGGGCTCAGGATCACCCACGGCAGCTTCCAGAAGCTTCCTAGTGGGCCCTGGGAATGAGGTTCTCAGGACTGGATGGGAACTCCTGCCCGCATCCCCAGGTCCCCCTGCCCCTGGCAGATGTCTGTGAAGGAAGTGCCTTCCCCAGACGATCCTTTTTTTTGTCGAATCCCATGACAAAAGTAGCAGCCTGTGCCCACAGCAGAAACGCCACGAGCGTCAGCCCCTGTCCGTGACTGGCTACGCCACTGCCCACGGTCCTGTTTCCAGGTGCCCTGAGGGCCATGGAGCGGGCGTCCTGGCCAGCGGTCAGAGCTGTCCCTTCCGCTGAGACCCCCCAAGAAACTGGACCAGCAGCCCTCCTGCCGCACGGTGGGGGGACGGACGGGGTGTGGTGTTGGGCCCCCCAGGCTGCCTGGCCCTGCCCCCAGCTCTCCACCGCCCTCCTGCCCCCGTGTCCTTGCCTGCGCCCCGGGTGGCAGCAGCGTGCCCACCTCCTCGGGTTTTCTTGAGAACTGAGAAGCTGATACTTGGACGAGCTGTCAGCAGAAGCGCCGTCGCCACGAGGTTAGACAGCACCCGCGACTGTTTTAAACGCACAATCTGGTCACAGCTGCAATTTTCGCCACGGGATCCCCGTCAAGATGCCGTTTATTCCCCTGAACTCTTCCCAGAGAGCCTTGGACGTGGGAGGAGGCCCCTGCGCTGGAGTTAGGAGACCCCAGTATGACTCACGGCGGTGGGGGGGGGGCAAGGGTGACAAAGCCATCCCCCTCCCTTACACGAAGGACAGAGAGCTCGTAACATTGTAGCGTCAGCAGCTGTGGGCTCTTCCGGAGAGGGGTCTGCGGCAGAGAGCCGGGGGTGCCCGCTCGCCTGCCCGTGTCCACGGAATCGTCATCATCATCATCGTCATCCAGAGAGCTGGTCACTGGCCCTCGCTGTGTTTCTCCGTGGGCACCAGCCTTTGTTACTGCTTTTCTGATGTTCGCTCACGTCACCGTTCCTCGTCGGCTAAAAGCAGAGGAAAACACGGCGGGGGACACTCTGAAAGCTCTGTTCCAGGGGTCACATAAGTCCCCAGCTGGCCGTCGCCACGGAAGGCCCCAGAGAGTGACCTCATCGTTCCGGTAACCTCAACCCAACCAGAGCGTTTTCTCCCCCGGAACCACCGCCCTGCCCTTCGTGGAAGGAGCAGTAAACAGGCCCTCCAGCCCCTCGGAGGGGTTCCCGCTCCGGCCCTGGCCGGCAGTGGACACAGGGGCTGCACCCTCGCGGGCAGTGGACACAGGGGCGGCAGCCTCGCGGGCCAGTGTCAGGAAGCGTGCCAGGGTAGCGTCATCCGTTTCTTCCTCGGGGTGCCCTGATTTTCTGCAAGCTCCACAAAGTGAAAACATTGTTTCTGGAGGAAACACAAACGCAGCTCACACAGTATCTGGCAAAGGTGGCTTGGCCCCGCACCCTGGCCCGGCTCTCGGAGCTGGAGAGTGTGGAGCGGGCGGCCCCCGTCTCCAGGGCATTGGGTCATCCGGCCCCACGTCTCCGGGCTGGCCTTCGTCCCTGGGCTGGGTCTTCGGTCTAAATTACATAAAAGATTTATGGCCCTGGAGCTCGGTAGGACGGGAGGCGCGAGGTGTCCCCAGTGCCGGGTGCCCCCTGTTTGGAAGGGCAGGAGCTGTTTCCCTCTCGGAATGCAGCGGTGACCTGGAGAGCGAAGGATAGGCCGGCCCCGTCCAGGTCCTGGCGGACGCATGTGCTTCAGCGCAGAGGATGGATTCATGGTGGTCCTGTGCAGCCCAGGACCCACGCGGCCACTCGGCGATGGGAGGCCACTTCTGCAGTTGGCTCATCTGCAAGCATGTGAAATATTTGCAGCTCCACGTGTCCTGCTGCTCTGACCCCTGTGTGTGCAGGGCTGGGGGCTCCGTGCTGCCCCCGCGGTGTGACTCGGGCCGGGTACCTAACCTCTCTGTGCCTCAGTGTCCCTTGCAACAGGTGGAGAGGGAACATGGTCAGCCCCGTGCTGTGCACTGTGGAAACTGGGCCTGCCTGGTACTCTCACTGGGGCAGCCGCATGTGGTGGGGCCCCGCTCGGAGCCCTCCCTGGGCCCAAAGACGCAGGGTGAGCTGTGTGGTGAGCTCTGCCCTTTCCCAGGAAGCAGCTCCTGAGCTGGGTCTCGGAGGCTCAGAGCAGCATGTTGGGGAGCAGGCGGCCACACAGGGGCCCAGGGTGGTGAAGGGCGTGTGGGCCCAGATGCAGAGCGGGCGGCACTGGGGCCTGGGGCTGCGTGTCCACCGAGGAGCTGGTGCCCTAGCGTCTGGGGCTCCCTGGGGTCAGAGCCGCCCTGGGGTCAGCGCGCCCCGGGGTCAGAGCCGCCCTGGGGTCAGAGTGGCCCGGGGTCAGAGCCGCCCTGGGGTCAGCGCGCCCCGGGGTCAGAGCCGCCCTGGGGTCAGCACGCCCCGGGGTCAGAGCCGCCCTGGGGTCAGAGTGGCCTGGGGTCAGCGCGCCCCGGGGTCAGAGCCGCCCGGGGTCAGAGTGGCCCGGGGTCAGCGCGCCCCGGGGTCAGAGTCCCGCTTCAGAAGCTGTGCTTAGAGGAGCCCAGATGCAGGAGATCAGTGAGGAGCTGGTTCGCAGGCAGAGGCACAGAGAGGAGAAGGGGGAGCAGGCTGGGAGGGCAGGGGAGAGGGTCAGAGGGTGGAGGACAGGATGGCCGCGGCCGCCTCCTAGAGAGAGGACCGGGCGAGCGTGAAGGCCTCTGGTGACGCTGAGAACTCAGGTGTCACCCGGAGAGTGTCTGGTGGGCGTGCTCAGAAGCCCCTTGGCTACGAGGCTGGGCAGGAGCCGCAGACCAGGAGTGAGTGGAGGGCAGTGACAGTGACAGCTGGGGAGTGTGCTAGGGGAACGAGGCCACATGTGGGGTGGGGTAGTGCCAGCTGCTGAGTTACCGTCCAGGGGCACAGAGGGGATGGGGGGAGCCCCAAGGAGGCCCTGTGTGACCAGCAGGATGGTGGGGGAGCCCCGAGGAGGCCCTCTGTGACCAGCAGGATGGGGGGAGCCCCGAGGAGGCCCTGTGTGACCAGCAGGATGGGGGGGAGCCCCGAGGAGGCCCTCTGTGACCAGCAGGATGGTGGGGGAGCCCCGAGGAGGCCCTCTGTGACCAGCAGGATGGGGGGGAGCCCCGAGGAGGCGTCTGTGACCAGCAGGATGGGGGGGGAGCCCCGAGGAGGCCCTGTGTGACCAGCAGGATGGGGGGGAGCCCCGAGGAGGCGTCTGTGACCAGCAGGATGGGGGGGGAGCCCCGAGGAGGCCCTCTGTGACCAGCAGGATGGTGGGGGAGCCCCGAGGAGGCCATCTGTGACCAGCAGGATGGTGGGGGAGCCCCGAGGAGGCCCTCTGTGACCAGCGCTGGAAAGTCTCGAGCCTCAGAGGCCTCTGGGAAGGTGCATCTCTGTGCCCAGCTCAGCTCCCAGCCGGGTCTGCTTAGTGATGGCAGCTGGCTTCCGAAGAATCCCAGGAACACGGTGCTTCCTTCCGTATGCGCACCGGGGTCTCCTCCCTTCCACGTGAACCCCTCAGAGCAACGTGACACACTTTCTTCTCAAAAACTAACAGTGGAAAGTGGAGTTTCAAAAAAAACAAACAAAAACCAAAAGTTCCAACAGCTCATGTATCAAAGCAGACTCCAACTGGCACTGACCTTGGCCACCGTGGGCGCGTCCACTCCGTCCACCGCAGAGGGGCACCTCCCAGGGCGCGCTGGGGAGCCGCCTTGCGGGGTCCTCGAGGGACACAGGCAGGGTTGGTGTGTCATCCCCCGGGCCTGGTTGTGGCATTAGCACCAGTGATTCCTGGCACACGGCGAGGTCCTGGGTTTGTTGTTGGGTGAATACATCGTGGAAAATGTGAGTCTGTTGTTGGTGTGAGTTCCGTC